>NC_056671.1:91293602-91478602 GCF_018350195.1 Panthera tigris | reverse complement strand
GGGGTCCCGCACCTCCAGGCCCAGAGTGGCGAGGCAAAGAAAAAAAAAATTTAAACAAGCAACAACAACCAAAACACCACCCTTAAGGAAAAGCAACCTGGAGATTTTGTTCCGGTAATGACTGATTTCATACTTTGAGTGAAAATGCGACTGTAGCCCAGCCTCAGGTCTAAGCAAAGGGAACGGTGTCTGCCTCCTGGTTCTTTCCTGGAATCTGCGCTTGGGGGAATTGGAGCCCCAGGAGCTGGCGTTCTGAGCGGTTATCGATGGGCTGGCTGGGAGAGGATGGGCGCGGGAGGCCAGAGGGGCCGGACGGGCAGGGCTCAGTCGGCGGGCGGACAGGCGTGCTCCCGGAGGCCGTGGGCTCATCTGCAAAGCTGCCTTCCCTAAAAGTCCCGAACAGAGAGATCCACGCCGCCTGCCACCAACAGAAGTGAACAGAGGATCAGAATTTAACAAGACCCGTGGAGGAGAGTTAATGATGTTGCTTCAGTTCAAGCCCTGTGTTTCCGGACGGTTTTCCCCAGGCCGTACAAGGCAGGGCCACCTTCTATTGGTTGGGGCTCTTCTGCAAAGGCTCGAAGTATTAGGTAGCTTTTCCTGAGCCCCTTACAGCCATCTCTGCATCTCAAGACCTTTTAGCCTGAGAAGTCCCTTGTGTGACTTCAGCTCATCCGCTCTGAAGGACGTGAACTTGGCGTGTGAATTTGGGTAGGCTTGCCCTTGCTTGCCTATGGCAACTCGTCCCAGGAAGAGAGGACCCGAAATCAGGTCGGTTGTGGTTCTCTAGATTGCACAGTGGCCTTAATAGTCTCAGGAATCTCTAACGTACCCGATGAGGAAAAGCTCTGGGGAAGAAAGTACAAGTTAAAAAAGCGTGAGTTTAAAAACGAGAAACCAAAGACCCAGTAATTGAAGATTTCCTCCATTGTGTGGATTCCATAATGATGGGCGTTAATCTGTCATGCTGCTGCTTTGAGTTAGGAACGAAGGACTAGCCTGGACAATTACCAAAAACAGGACACATTGGTGCATTTGGATATACGGACCTATGTGGGGATAATACTTCCCAAAGGGACCATAAGCTAGAAAACCAGATTGCAAATCACTTAGGAGAAAACCGTCCAGTGTACCAGGACAAGGGCGCATACAGCGCCTCTGAATTCTGCCATTGTGTATTTAGATGAAAGTCACCAAGTGTCCCCATCGCTGTGCGGATGCACTCTCCGGCCCCGGAAGGTGACTGAGCCCCATTGAGAACCTCCTCCGTGCGGGGTCCCTGCCTTGTCGCAGGTGCTGCAGGGTTGTCCGCAGTGCACAATAAAGGACAGCAGGGTGATGCCGACTGCTGTCTGGGCATCGGGGAACGTGCGTTTTTAGCTGCTTGTCTTTTCTTTATGAATCTCACCATTTCGTTAGTTGTCTGTACTGCAGGCCCCACGGAAGCCGCGGAGGAAGAGATTCCGCGAGGCCTCCTGTAGGGTCTCCGAGACCCCGTCCGGGTCCGGTCTGTGTCCGGGGCCCCCACAAAGAGGGGGTGCGGATAGGAAGCTGGGAACCTGTGTTTTTCAGCCAGGAAGAATCCTAGTTCCTTGGGTGAAAACACCCTGTGATGGAGGACAGACTCATCAAATCAGTTCAGCTGTGGCTTTGTGGTTGTTTGCTCACTTAGGGGAACTTAAAACACCTCAAACAAGCCTGACCTGTACTCTGTGCTGTAGACCTGACCAGATCTCCCCCCAGGACAGGTGCTTTTCTTCTTTTTAAGTTTATTTATTTATTTTGAGAGAGACACAGCGTGAGCAGGGGAGGGGCAGAGAGACAGAGAGAGAGAGAGAGAGAGAGAGAGAGAGAGAGAGTCCCAAGCAGGCCCCTCACTGCCAGTGCAGAGCCTGATGTGGGGATCGCACCCACAAACTTTGAGATCGTGACCTGAGCCAAAACCAAGAGTTGGTCACTTAACCGGCTGAGCCACCTGGGTGCCCCAGGACAGGTGCTTTTAAAACCAAGGTAAGAAGATGCACGAAATCAGTTCAGTCTGATCCCGCAAAATGAATGCACAAATTTTATTTTCTGCCCAAACAGTTGATGGATGTCGTGTAGAAAAAATACAGACGGAGGGGTGGCTCACAAAAGCCCCTCTGTGGGGAAAATTGTAGCGGTTGCCCCACGTGGAGCCCATGCAACTTGTGGGGTTTGGGCCGTTTGCAGCGAGCGGGGGGTGGGGAGTTGGATCTGAATTTCAGGTCTGGGGCAGACCCCGGGCTTCCTAATGCTTTCCCAGCCTTGACCTCTCCAGGAGGCCGCTCACCGGGGCTGGGCTCAAGGCCTCCGCCTGGGGTGGAGATAGGAGTGTGCGTGTGTAAAATAAGCCAACAGCGGTGGTTTGGGTGGGATGAGCGTATAGGGCACGTTTTTAAGTTCAGTGTTGGCAAAACCTCTCATCACCTCAGCCCCACAGACTCAGCACGCAGGGGGGTGCACCTTCTCAAGCCAACCCAAAGGGGCGAAAAACGCCGAGCCCCAGCCCAACGACGGCGGGAAAGGGCCCGATACACAGCGGGCCTAGGATGCTCGGCGTCTCCGAGACTAAGCTCTCCTCCCAGAGACTGTGGTCTGTGAGTGGAGGCAGGGAGCGGAGGGGCGGGAGGGGGGAGGGGACGTGCCATCGCCACACGGTGAGCCGAGGTGTCCTCAGAATGACCGACTGGGCACTTCGCCCGACCTGTTAAAAAAGCAGAATCGGGTGCCATCCCGTGCGTCCCGACTCGTGGGGTCTGGGGCGTGCCTGGACATCTGTATTTTTTCTCATGCGCGTGCACACGCGGGCGGTTCTGATGGAACTTATTCATGAGCTGTGATTCCCACGGGTGTGGTGGAGTAGAACAGACGAGGTATGTTCCACGTTAAATGCAGTGATACTTAAATACAGGACGATATGCACTTCGTCCTCAGTTTTATCCGAGCCTATCCTAGGAATATCGGGCTCTGGTTCGGGGGGAGCAGGGGACGTGCAGGGAGGCACCTCCGCGTACGCCTGCACAGCTCCCGGAGCCCAGGGTGCACTGAGCCCGCGGGATGCCTCTGGCGGGTCTCCTGTTTGCAGGTGGGGGCGCTGGCGGAACTGCTCGCTCGGGACGGGCGGCTTTCTGTGAGGTCCCTCTGCCGTCCTACGCCTGTCCCTCTCCGTTCAGCAGCTGTGACCCACACGTGGCTTAGCGGTCAAGTGTGTGCAGTTAAATTCTCCCCGTAGAGGCAAGAGCCCAGCTGCAGGTAAGGCCCGTCGGGGCGTCGGGGCCGGAAGAGACCCTGAGCGAGGCCCGGAGCCGTGGTGTTCCGATCGTACACCTGGAATTAACACCACGTCCTCCAGTGAGTCCTACTTAGCTTCCCTACGTGTCTGTTTCCTCATGTGAGTAAAAGCGCTTCTAGAACTACCTGCTTGTTAGGGTTGTTGGTAATGCGTACAAGACGCCCAGTGCGGTCAGCCAAGGCCTCCCGTCCCGGGCTCTCTGGGGACAGCCACACGTACGGGAGCAGCCGCCCTGGGTGAAAACTCAGCTCGCCAAACCCTAGCGCGTGCTGCTGAAAGGGGCCTGCAGGTATCTGAGGCAAGAACGTAGCTATATCGTCCCACGTCATCACCACAGACGCCCAGTTCAGCGACCGGCCCGAAGCCGTCGTCCGGTCGGAGAGGTTGAGGCTGGTCTGCAGGGTCCTTCTCCTCTGCGCCCTGCAGACCTCGGGCCCTCGCTGGCCCTGACTCCGGATGCTGCTGTCCACAGCATGCGGCGATGGCAGTCTCTCTGTTGTCCACGGGCTCGGCCGCGGTCCAGCGGTCCCAGAGCTCGTCAGGTGCGTCCCACTCAGTGAACCATGGACATCCGAGCAATCAGGCCTGACGCACAAACTTGGATTTGGACTTGATGAAAGAATAGAGCCGGGAGACTGAATTCCTTATGCTGGTACCTCAGAGCCACGCTGACGGGTTACATTTAGACTATTACAAACCCTTTGCGTAGCCGGAAAGAGTCAGACGATACAACTGAAATTCGTTCCCAAGCCAGAGCTTAGACCTGCTGCAGGGCCTTTCAGGACCGAAGGGAAATCTTCACTTAAAAATAAGCATATAAGAAAACAGTTTAACAGCAGCGATGCCAATGGCGAAGTTCTAGCAAAGAAGAGGTGGGGATTTGACTTCTTTCCTCTGGGAGGAATGGCCCAGCTCACACCGGCATGGCTGTGAGCTTGCTGGGCACCTAGTGCCAACCACGCACCGCATGGGATGCGCAGAGATCAAACAACACGGGGGGCACACGTGTGGGACACGGTGGAGGGCAAACAGAAGAGCACGCGGGCGAGTCTGTCCTTGGTGCACGTGACATTGGGGGGCAAGTAAGGTCATGTCCTGTGAAACCTTGTACGGTCCTTCCAGCAGCCCTGGGTACAGTGTGGGATCCCACCAGAGAAGCCCACGGCCTTGGGACCGGCGGTGATGGAGAAGAAAAAACCCCAGCATAAGGTGGCAGAAAAAAAAAAAAAGAGGACGAAGAAAAAAGAAGAAGATGGTTGCAGTCAGTCCAATAAGAAGTCACCCAGGGGGGCCGGACTGAGGACACCCCGCCTGGGAAGGAGCCAGACACACAGGGATCAGCGGGACCACTGGGACCTTCAGCTGGAGACTTGCTGTGGTTAGGACGTCTGGGTTTCTTCGAACAATAAACACCGCCTCCCCCAAAATCACCCTCCGGTTGGGTGGGTGTCTCTGTTCCAGAAACCACTGTCGGGTGAGTGACGTCTCTGTTTCTCAGAGATCTTCCAGGAAGCCATTCTGTGATTTTCACAGCATTACTTTCAAAGGTCCAATACGTCTCCCCTCCGAAGCTTTCTGGGGGGCCATTCTAGCATTTAGATGAGGTGGGCTTTAAAAAAAAAAAAGTTTTATTGCGAATTCGCGTAGAATTTGAACAACAATAGAGCATTGTAAGTGCATGTTCTGGTAGAATCAGGTCCATGGCTCACAAATTGTGCCCTAAATCGCTATGCTCCATGCTTCGAGTCTCAATAAAAAGACTACATTGGGCTGTAATTCGATGAAAGCTGATATTAATTGACAAATTAAAACTGCATTTGTCCCTACCCAAAATGCTGCACATCACAGATTTCAGTGTCCCCGTGCCCCTTGTGTGCTCAGAGAAGCCACTTTCAGGACAGGAACGCCTTCTCTGTGCCCTCACAAACAGCCGTATTCAGGGACACAAGGCCCAACTGTTACACAAATATTAGTATTCAGATGCGCTTGTGTTTTGTTAACGTGTTTAAGTATGTACAATATAGCTTTTGTTTCTCTCCCGCATTTGCATTAATTTATATTAGCCACAGAATATAAGGCACAGCTAGAAAATCAGACTGTATTTCTGTGGCAACCTATAAATTAGCATCCCATCCTGCGAAAATCTACAGCTTTGTGCGGCCCTAGGATTCTGTACGTTGCTTTTTCATGTTGCTACTGTGCCGCGAGCCATTTAGTACATTTAGTACATACGTTGTAAAAATACTTGTGTTACTCCCTAGCTGAATTTCATCAGGGGTCCCGAAGGACGTGCCATACTCTAAGGGACGTATTTCTGAGGCATCGGGCACAGCTGACCCTGCGTGCTGTCTCCTAGGAGCCTGGATAAGGTCACGGGGATCCCGGGTTCCGGGCTCTGCCTTGTACTTTGTCACTGGCAGACACTGAGCACGGACGTGGGGAGTGAGGTTCTCTACTTTGGAAGTACAGGTCAAGAAACTGTGTGATGAGTATCATTCACGGGACCGTCTCCTGACGGCCGGGATTTTGTTGAAAGAGAGTGGAATCGTTCGCCTTCTGTTTCTGATGTGTTTGTGAAAGTATGTGTCGTGTAGATGCACAAACATCCTCAAATACTCCCTCCATCTCTCCCGTGGGCGGCATCCCCCCCCCCCACCTGTGCACCTGCAGACCCAGCCCCTTCTTCCTGCCGCCTGCGCACGGGGTGCCCTCCCCTCCGCTTCGGCACCCCCGCCCGGGCCCACCCATCCCATCCCTCGAGGGGCCTCCCTGAAGCCCCTGCTCCCGCCCTGTGGTCTCCGTATCAGCAGCTGACACGAAATTGTACGTTATGTTGGTGTCCTGTGGCCGAAGGGCAAACCGCCACGCGCTGGGTGGTTTCAAACTACGGGAATTTCCACGCTCACGTTCTGGAGGCTGGAGATCCGAACTCAGCGTGTCCGCGGGGCTGTGCCGTGGCTGCCGGCTTAGGGGAGGGTGGGCGCCAGGTCTCTGACCGGCCGGTGCTCCCGCATCACTCCGGTCCCCGCCCCCATCTTCACGTGGCCTCTTCTTCCCGGTGTGGCCGTGTCTGGATGCAGAGCCCCCTCTTTCTGCGAGGACAACAGCCATTGGTCAAGCCCACCCTCCTCCAGTAGGGCCTCATCTTACGTTGGTGTCTACAAACGACCCTGTTCTGAAAAAGCTCGCGTTCACAGCTACTGGGGTTTAGGGTGGGGACCCGCCTTTTTGGGGGGGCCCTTTAATTCATGGCACTCATTTTCATCAGTGTTCCTGAGACAAGGACCGGATGTTCATCACTGCAAACCAGGCGCCTGGCACAGTGCACCCCGCTTACTAGGTCCTCAGCAAATAATGGCTGGGTGGCTGGGTGGCCGGGTGGGTAGATGGCCGGGGTGGCTGGGCGGGTGGCTGGGGAGCTGGTGGTGGGCGGGAGGGAGGGTGAGTGCCTGGATGGGTGGCGGGGAGCTGGGTGGGGAGCCGGGTGGATGGTCCGTGGGCGGATTGGCGGGTGGATAGAGAGGCAGGTGGCCAAACAGACGATGGATGCTGCCGTTGGGTAAATGACGGTGAGCAGATTAGTGGGTGGTTGAAGGAAGGAGAGTATTATAAGGAAGCGTGAAGAAACCCACATTTTCTATAGATAAGTAACAAAAGGTGGAGTGGGCTGGAGTGGACGTGCACTTAAACCTAACCTACAACTTGAGAGGAAAGTGGATGCGTTGCCATTCTGGGAGGAAACGCTGCGTTCGTGTGTGCGCACAAAGCTATGAGATGGTGGGATCCCACTTGAAGTCCGCCGTTCCCGCTTCGAACTTTACAGTCGTGGCCACTTAGAGAAGAGAGGCCAAATGAAAATGTCCTGAATAAGCAGTTCTCTAGTGCAACAGGCCTCTTGTGGAATCTCAAACTGAAGAATTCTAAATGCCCCATTTCTTTAAGGCATGAATTGCGAAAAGATGTGGGAAGTTCCATGTTTATCAAGAATGCTAAAAATACCTTTGGTCAAATAAATGCTCCCGGACACGTTTAGCTTATGCACCAGTGGAATTTTCGAGATTCAACGTCCCACTAAGGTGCCTGCGGTGCTGGCCTCTCCAGACGCGGCAGGGCGGCGCCCAAGGGGGATTGGCCACGTCGGCAGGAAGCGGGGGTGCTCTCTATGTGGGGTGCCAGATCTCGAGCCAGCGAGGCAAGTCCCGGGGCCCGACAGCGGCAGGTAGGGTGCTCGCTCGGTCCAGGTTGGGTCCTGCCCGAGCGACGTGGGGTTGCCGTGCAGCTCGATGGCCCCTCGCGCGTCCCGTGGATTCGGTAGGACACTAGCCCTGGAAGAAAGCGTCATTGTCCCCCGCTCCGCTTTGCACGGCCCGTATTCATATCTCACTGTTGTTTGCAGGGGAGGCAGATGTGGAGCAGAACAATGGGGCCCCCTCTCAGGACACGGCGGTGACAGACTCCAAGCGCACAGCGGACCCAAAGAATGCCTGGCAGGACGCCAACCCAGCTGACCCAGGGGGCCGCCCCCACTTGATCCGCCTCTTTTCCCGAGATGCCCCCGGGAGGGAGGACAACACCTTCAAAGACCGGCCCTCGGAGTCAGACGAGCTCCAGACCATCCAAGAGGACAGCACAGCCACTCCCGAGGGCCTCGATGTGATGGCGTCACAGAAAAGACCCTCCCAGCGGCACGGCTCCAAGTACCTGGCATCCGCCAGTGCCATGGATCACGCCAGGCACGGCTTCCTCCCGAGGCACAGAGACACGGGCATCCTTGACTCCCTCGGGCGCTTCTTTGGCGGTGACAGGGGTGTGCCCAAGCGGGGCTCAGGCAAGGTGAGCTCTGAGGAGTAACAGGGGTGCACAGAACGTGTGTCCGCTGTAGTTGACAAGGAGAAGGAAGGAAAGTGTGCAGGTGAGCTAAGCCGTAGGGGAGATGCTGGTGCGGCCCCTCCGCTTTCCACCTGCCGTCCTTGCTGGACGTGCCCCCCGGCCGCGGGAGGGGCCGGGGGGCCGCCTGCCGTGTTGGCACACAGCTCAGCCTCTTTCCCCTCCTCCCAAGGGATGCCATCGGGATGTGGCCCAGGGCTGCAAGAACGTTCCGAATCGGGCATCTCTAGGGTGGCCTGGTGTGGGCGCTGCAGGAAGGGCACCGCGTTCTCGGCTCTTTGGTGGCTCATGCTTGGGGGCTTCGTGGCTGCTTTGCCTCCTGCGCCCCCGCTTTCAGGTTCGACATTGGGTCGTGCTTGTTTTTCTTGGAGTCCGCACTGCTAGCTTCGCGTTGTCTTGCAACAATAATGCGATTGAGGACTTTCGCACAAAGCCGAGATTTAAATTCGCCTTGAGCAGATTTTGTCTTTTGTCTGAGTTATTTTGGGGGCAAGGGGTGGGGGGGGGGCGGGAGGGTTGAGTGTGCCTATGAATCACAACTGTATTATTATTCTGTTATTCCATTAGCCTGAATCTAGAGTCTGTGAAGTTTCATTATTTAAATATTCTGTAGATGAGAATTGTATCACGAGACAAAAGGCCCCCATTATACTCCCGTATCCAGCGGTGGCTTCTGGACTGGATTGTCACTGGGTCATCCGTGCTCATGTTTCATCCAAGAGCCACATCCCAAGTGGCTTTCCCATAGCAGACACATAGCACGTCACATGCCTTTTTGGGGTGGCGCATAGCTGAGCATTTCGGAAGGAGAGGGTGTTTTCAAAGAAGCCCGGTTTACTGGCCGGGCGCACAGAACTCACACGCCGTAGGTCTTGCTCTGGCTGTGTATTGTTCTTATTCTGAACTCGGTCTTGGGAACGTCAAGAGGCTTTTGGGTAAAGTGTGGAGCCGGGACCCCGACCTGCGGTTTCTAAAGGAGCTTCTAAAAGTTGCTCTCATCTCTAACGACAATTCTTAAAACGACTGATGTTCGTGAAATGGTCGCGCGCGAACCACGCGGTCAGTTTCGCTGCACACGCGGGGCCCCGGGCGCTGCTAATGTCTCTGGTACCTGCCCCGAGGCGAGGCCGCTCATGTGGCTCTTGTCACGCCTTCTTGGGACTAACACTTGGTACATCCTGCGTGCTGACGGAGTTCGTCTTCTGCTCGGTTCTTTGAGTGTCTGTGTTTGGAGACGTGCGCTCTTACTCTGGGGCAGTCTCGCGTCACCCTAAAGTGTCGGTCCCCTGATCTGTTTCGAATGCTGGTTTCTGTCCGAGGTGCTTTCTCGAGCACAGCTGTCCGACCACACCAGGTTCTGGCTGCCCAGTGAAGCCTTGCTATGATGCTAAGCACGCCGTATGCATGCAGCCACTCTGGAACCATAAGCTTCTCTGCTGAACTCAAGGAACAGGAAAAAATGTATTTGAAGTGTGCAGAAAAGATTAAATGGCTATATAGCATATATTATAAAACAAACTTCATTTCAGTGCTTGTGGCTTCAATGAAAATAAAATTGTGAATGCATTTATATCAACCATTGTGACTCTATTTCCGAATGATGTATGTGTGTGTGTGTGTGTGTGTGCGCGCGCGCGCACGCATACACGTTTTTCTTCCTTTATGTAGGATCACAACCTTTATTGCTTTAAGGCTCTCCTCCTCTTTAATACTTTCAAAGAAAAGATTCAGCTCAGAAGTAGGCCTCAGCTTTGCAAAATAGGGTTGCTAGATTATCAAGGACCCAGAGAAATGACAATATTTCCACAGGATTTTAAAAACGAAAAACAATGTTTAAATAATTGTGTGAGAGTTTCTGAAGTGTCAGCCCTGTTCACTGCTGAATGTTGAATAAAGAAGGTTTAAAAATGAACAGCCTTGCCTTTTGATGCCGGAGAAAAAGTTGGGAGTTTGGGTGTGTATACTCACACGAGTGCTTACCAGGCACACCGGCAGGAAAGCAGTGTGTTTTCAACACCCCTGTTTTATTGCGGCCTCTGTTTGCTTTTACACACTGCAGATGTACACTTAATCACTCTCCACCCAGGCACACCCCCACGATGGCCCTAGGATTCTGGGGTCCTTACTGGCCTGGGCTGCCGAGGGGTTCTTTTTGGGTTTTGTTTTTATTCTTGCTTTGCTCTGTGTATAAATCAGGAGAGCCCTCATTTTATTGAAAGGTCTTTGGGTTGAACCTTGAGAAAAGAAGAGAATCCAAAGGCCCGATTATCATCCATAAAAGCCCATTTCAGGTTTCCACCGTCTGTCGCTGACGGGGTCGTTGGGTAAGGTACGGGAATGCTAAGGGCCCCCCAGGCCTGAGTGGCGGCCTGCCCCCACCGTGTGGGTTTGGGGGGAAGCAGTTACTCAATTACTCTGTCCGGAGTAGGTTTCTCATGGGACAGTCATGCAAGACTGAATGCACGGCCCCTGGGAAGGAGGCTGTTGGCCTCTGGCCCTTCCGGTGCCCCTCCCCCCTCTGAGGCCACGTGGGACTCCTGCCCCCCCCCCCAATCCTCGGAATGCACCGACAACACCCACCCTCGGATGGCCGGGGCGTTGACATTCAGGGAAAGTGCATTATAAATTCCTTGAGGAAGCATATTCTTTTGAGAGCCACAAATGAAAAGTGTATTCATGGGGAACACGTTCCTTTGTTGCAGGAGGAAAGAAGGACCGTGTTGTTGCCTTTAAAGGACAGGTTTTCCAACGCCCTGGGACATGGGGTCCCGGGAGGAACGGACAGGCATTTAGGACAAAGTTTAAGATGCATGTGTTCTTTGTGAGAAGGGCGGCTCTCAGAGCTGTCCCTCCCCACCCGCTGCCGTCCCCACCCCGTCAGACCTCACGTGCCCACACGGGGGCTGCGGCCACTCGGGCCCTGACCGTTAGCTTTGGAAACTGTCCTTGTTCCTTTTTATCTCGAAGAGGTGAGGTCTGATGAAAATCTAAGCTGGACACGGTGACGTAACACCTGGACGGTTCCCAAGTAAGAATGCAGCCAGAATATGCCCATCGCGGATTTCTCCATACCGCTGTATTTTAAGAGTTTTTGAAAGTCGGTCCTACACTGATGATCTTGCTGTCATCTTGACATTCACTGTCAAGGCTCCGTTTATAACCTGCTGTCCGTTGTTCAGCACTGAGGATGATGTGTATGCCTCTAGTTTTGGTTGTACGGGATGAAGACCGTTTGTCATTTACTGCTATGGCGTGTCATCGGTCTTGTAGATTAATCACCGCGTCCTGTTTGCTGCCCTTAAATTCATTTAACACATTTTAGTTCTGCCGTAGCTCAATTCCTCATTGTTCGCGTAATATCCCAGTTGTGTAGATACGTTCTGTACTCTCGTGGGGAGTGCGGCGTTCAGAGGCGGCGGGAGGGACGTGGTAGGACATGTGTGTTGGGTCCTCCGGGCCGCGCGGCACCTGCCCCCGAGTCCACGGCCACTGGTGTCAGCGGGCGGGACCTGAGTTAGGACGGTGGGGGCCTTGCCGCGTCCTCTGTACGAGCCACACGTCTGTACGCTATGCTGATGGGTTCGATGCTGACTGCCTTCTGGTGATTGTATGCCAGTTTGATTTTGCGATGAACTTTTGTTTTATAGACGTTTCTTCCTTTTTATGCATTCATTAAACATTTTGACAGACCAACGGTGGTGTACTAATTGCTCGTGAATTTCCTAAGCTGCCTCCTTCCTGTTCCCTCCCTCCCTCACTACATGCATCACTGGTGTGGTTGTGGTCCCCTGATGGGACAGCCAATAGGTGAGTGTGCGAGCACCTGCCACCTGTGCACAGCCAGGTCTCTTTCTCGCTCGTGTGCTTTTTCACAGACATTCGTTTACTCTTTTCTCTCCACGGACAGATAGCTAAGCGTCCCGGTCTTTCTGCCGTGACTGCTCTCGTTCTGCTCGACGTGTGCAGCGCGTGTCTGGGAGTGCCATCCCACGTGGGTGGGCAGACGTGGGCACTGAGCAGACTCTGGTCCCCTTTGTGTGTGTGGGACACAGTCCCCAGGGCAGCATTTCCTGAGCGACTGTGTGCCCCGCTGAGGGTACGTCCGAGGGGGTCCCAGGAACCCGGGCAGTCTGGCGTTGGGGGGCGTCAGCGAGTGTGAAGGTCATGCATAAGGTGGGTTGTGGTTGAACTAGGCACAAAAGCAAGAATGCGATTAATTTGGACGCACTGACCCCTCCAACGACCTCTGCCGGGAGATGCTCACCTCCTTCGACGTTCATTTCCATACAGGGCATCTATTGATTTTCCTTTTGGTAAAACATCAGCCATTTGGTGGCAGGAATTTCTGACCGGCTGATGGAGATCTTGACTTGACATCTCAGGGAGCGTACCCCACTCTCCGGAGCTCCCGGGAGCATCTAGGGCGTTTAACCACCGGAGAATCTCTGGTCAAACTCTGGCTCACATAGTAAGCGTTTCTCCACACATCTACACCACACCCTTAGGTGCTCTGGAGCCTTCCTCTGCTTCCTAAGAAAGTCTGACGGGCAGGGAGAGTCACAGGAACGAGGGCTCCTCTCGGGGGCCCTTCTTGCCGTCGTCGCAGGCCCGTGGGCTGCGCCCCTGCCCGCACCTGTGCAGAAGAAGCAGGCCAAGCACCGCCTGCAGAGGGGGGAGGAAACCGCGTTCCCCTCCTGCAGGTGCGGGGTAGGAGGGGTGTGTCTCCTGCAAGCCAGGCAGGTCCCGCCCCCCAGCCTCCCCGCCCCGAGCTGCGTGGCCAGCAGCCCACGGAGGCAGCTGACACAGACCCCCCAGCCACCTGACACGGCTCGAGGAGCTGAGCCCGTCCTTAAGAAGGGACATTGTCCTAAACGGGGGAAACAAACTAGAGAATTCTTCTTTGCCTTTTGGCCAAGGGCGTAACAGACTTGCCTTTCTGCCACCCTCTGAGGCACGTCACGCCCTGTGGGGACAACCCGGCCTCATCAAGGCAGAAGCCACCCCAGGCGTACCCTCCCAGATGTACTTGAACCCAAATATTCAGTCGCCTTCCTCTTAAGTGCTCAGGACCCTGAACTAAACTCACCAGGGCTTCTTGCCGGAACAGAAAGATCCCCTCTCGCCGGGGAGGATCAGTTGTGGGACGTAGAGCTGAGCCCAGACTCGCCCCAGAGTTGCCTCTGGAAACCCCGTGTGCTCACTTTGCAATAATACTTCTAGAGCGTCCTAACATTCTTGTGTGTCATAACCACTGTTCATTTCCACACATAACCAGCTGGTAACCTGTTTTTAAAACATTCATTTAATCTGTGGCCAACCTGAGACATCTCTTGAAACCTATTACGTTGATTTTGTCTCTTGACCACTGTAAGGCTCCTTCCCTCCCTCCCTCCCTCTCTCTCTGTCCCTCTCTCTGAAGCCTCTGTCAGTCTCTCTGTCTCTGTCTCTACCAGCTTCTCTGTCTCTCTGTCTCTGTTTCTCTCTGTCTCTCTACCAGCCTCTCTCTGTGTGTCTCCCTCTCTCACCCACGCACATACCATTCTGCGACGCGCAGACAAGAGGACCTCTCTGCAGGCCATTTACCTGGGTCCTGTAATACTGTCAACCACACCGCTCAAAATCGCATGACACGCAGGTACTGCCCTGGAGCAAATAGAGCAGGGAGAACGCGACACTAGAGGCAAACGCTACTGAGGAAGATTTACAGCGATGGCGCTCAGAGTCCAGGTTAACGCGCAGCTCACGTCCAGGAACGTTACGTTAATATTAAGCTCCTCGGTCTCGGCGGCAGCAGGAGACGTGTCAGAGAGCGTGACCCCGCACCGTCGCCCGGCCTGACTTCGGCCACCGCGTTCCTCGCGGAACTACTTCCCGGCGCCCTGTGTCCCCCGCGGGGCGGGCGTGGTCTCGACCGTACGTCCCGCACGGAAGCGGCCACAGCTGCTCTACGGGGAAGAAGCCTCTACGGGCACCCGCCCCACGCAGGCCGGGAAAGCCCGTTAGCGCATCACACCGCCTGGAACGCGCTGCCTCCACGCGAAACCTTACGGGGCTGGGCCCGCCGCGACCAGCGCTAAGGAACCTTGCTCACGTGACTGGGCCGGAGCCCCAGCCTCGCCCCTGAATCTCTCCTCTCGCTCCTTTCTCTCCCTGCCGTCTCCTCCCGCCCCGCGCCCTTGGCGGCCAGCACCCATCATCCTCACACCGTCTCCCTCTGACCTCCATCCCCCACTAACCCTCCTCACCGCGCAGGGGCTTGCCGAGCCCGGTCAGGAGGGGACGTTTGCTGGAGGACTTGGGGGCTTTGCCGCTGGTGCCTCGTGGACTCAACGGCCACTCTGTGTCCCCCGGCAGGTGCCCTGGCTCAAGCAGAGAAGGAGCCCTGTGCCCTCTCATGCCCGCAGCCAGCCCGGGCTGTGCAACATGTACCAGGTAAGACGCGCTGACCCTGCCAGGCCCTCCCCGTCCTCGGTCAGCACGGGCCACGTCCGGGCCGCAGCAGGTCGTGAATGCGTGGGGAAGTCGCTTTTGCCAAAGCGAGTGGGGCAGCCCCTGAGGGGAAGCAGGCAAAGGAAAGGCGTGGTGGCAGAAAACCCTTCCAGGGGCCTTTGAATCCGCAAGTGGGGTCCCGCGCAGGTGCCCGGGGCAGGGCCGGCCGCGGGGCCGGGGCAGCGGACAGGCCCACAAGGCCACGGGGGCCTCGGCGCGCCAGGGTCGACCCGCCCTTGGAAACCAGCGCCTAACACGCGTGGAGCCCTCGCTAGTTGGGTTGTCACGTGACGCGTGCCCTTGGGAAGTCGGGTGGCGGGTCGCTGTCCCCGCCCGGGCTCGGCTGAGCCTGCGCTGGGACGAAGGACAAGCCACTGCCTGTCCTCTACTGCTTGCGGCGTCTAGAGCCCCCGGGCCCGTCTGGCTGGCAGGGGGGCAACGGGAAAGAGGAGGCCCTAAGTCGGGCGGGAGTAACACTGCTCCTTGCTCGTGGGAGCGGCCCACACACAAGCTGGCGGCCACAGGCCTCCAGCGGGCGCCGGACCTGGATGTCTGAGTTTTTCACCTGGGAGAATGCAGAAGGTGGGGAAGCGAGGCCCGGAGACGATGGACAGGACGGTGAGCCCGCTGTCCCCACGTGCGTGTGGAGAGTCCCCACCCGCGAGCGTCCACATGGCGGCCGGCATCTCAGCTCCTGCTCCACTCGCTTTGGAAAGGCCTCTCTCAGCGGCGCCTCGGTCAAAGCAAACACCCTACCCGGGAGGTGCGTGGTCCCAGACACCCGGCAAAGCCACCGGAGTGCCAAAGCCACAGCAGCGTGTGTGACGGGACAGCAGTGAGCCCCACAGCGGAGTTAGAAGCCCCAGGCGGGGCTGGCTTGCCCCCTTCACCCTGCCGCCACCCGGCACCTCCCTGCCTCGTTCTCTCCTCCGCTGAGGAGACAGTTGCCACCGGAAGCAGACGGATCCACGGAGAGGCCGAGACTTCGCCGGAACCGGCCAGATGCAAAGTCGAGGAACACAGGGCTGTGCTCCTGAGGTCATGTCAAGACACTTTCAACGGAATGTTGATTTTCCTCTTTTAAAGAACTGCTTGGCAGAGAAAAAACAACACCCCTCTCCTCCACGTCCTCACCCCAGACTGACTTCTGTGCATCCGTCAAAAAAACCTGACCTGAAAGAAATAAACATTCTGCCCAACAGCACCTTTGCGGCACCACGCGGACACGTCGTAAGGCACACGGGACGCACTGCAGGCTCCTGGCAATGGGTCCTCCTCTGCCTTTATCCTTTGTTCGGTCACGGAGACCCCGTTCCGGTCCAAGTAGGATTGGGATTGGCTTTGGAGGACGTACACTAGAAGGCTGTTAAAATACGGAAAGTACCGGCCGACTGTGTACGTATTCACATGCCTGTTAAGTGACGGGAATTCCAAGACAGAGCCTGAGCCGAAACCAAGGGCAAATTCGCCGCACGAACCCAGCCTGTGGGCTCGACAAAGTCCTCGCTGACCCCGAAGGCCCCTCACGGGCTGAGTTCCAAGGGCCGTTGCGTCCGTGATCCACGCGGTGGGTGCTCAGGACGCGAAATGCTTTTCAGGAGGTGCTTCAGGTGCACACGGAAGGTGGGGCGGCCTGGTCTGAGGACCTTGGAACCCGCCCCCCGGAACCCCCTTTCTGCAGAGAGGGCCTCAGCAGGCGGCAGGGCCGTGCTCTTCTCCAGCTGGGGTCTTCTCTCTGAGCAAGAACTTCCCATTACTTGGAACGTCTGCCCCCAGCAGCTTGGGATCCCTTACTCTTTCAAGAAGGTGGGTGTGTTTACTGGAGGTCTGATGGCACCCGCCGTGGGGAAGGATCGCAAGGGCGGCACTAAACGGTTTCAAAATGCACTTGTCTGAGCATCTGTGACCAAGAGCACTTGAAACAGGCTTGCGGAGGGAAGGAAGGCCGCTGGATGAAACCACAATATGAACAGCTGACTCTCAGCTCTCAGAACCAAGAGTGCCTTCCCGCCCCTGTGGTTTGGAAACTCCAACGGGGTCGATGAGCACTGCCTTCCTACCTTCCAGAATACTCTTCCTTCTCTCTCTCTCTCTGTCGTGGTCGACCTCTCTGCCTCTCTGCAAATACACCAAGAAAGATAGGAAAGCCTAGGAAAACCGCCATGAAATCAGAGGTAACCCATCCAAGGGCAGATCGGTCCCAGCGCTGCCCCCGGCCTTCGAGAGCCAACTCCCCACCAGGAGTTCTTGGATTCCAGGAGACTCGACATCTGTTCTAGGAATACAGAGCTCCACTTTTCCAGGGAGGAGCGTGACCACGGCAGGCGAGGAGGGGGGGCTACAAGCTGACGAGGAGGGCATCGTATTCGGGAACCCAAAAGCAGGTCGGAAAGGCAAGAATTCCAAGAGAGGAGCAGGAAGCACACCGGTGGAGGAGAACAGCAAATCCTGTTCTCCTGGGGGTCCCGCTCTGCACAGCCGGCCACACAGGGTCCTGCACAGGGTCCCCGTCTTGGCATCACTGCGTGAAGCAAGGGCCTGTGGACGAAAGAGGGGTGGGAGACGCCCAGAGCCGGAGGGTGCTGTGGGTGTGCCGAGCCTTACGAGGGACACCTGGTCCCGCAGCCAGCGCCCCGCGTGTGGCCGCCACGTGGGCCCCGGGGACGAGCGAGGGGCGGCAAGGGGACGGCCCACACTCCTGCTTGCTCTCCAGCTCCCGTTCCCTCGGGCCTCGCCGGGGCCGGAGAGGGTGAGGGGTGGCCACCACGCGCAACAGGTTTAAGGGACCAAAGACTTCGCACTGCGGAAAAGCGCCGAGCACGAATCAGACACACGGGCCGTGGCTCTGCTTTGACCACCGGGCTCCCGTCCTCACCTTAAAGCATCAACAACAGCGAAAGCAGCCACGAGTGCTGCCCACACCGTGCGGATCCCGTGCTAACGGAGCGAAATAGTAGGGGCGGACATGCCGTCCCAGCCCGGGAGCCCTGCCCCTCGGCTGCGCGAGGCCTGAGCTGCCCGGGAGGGACACGCGGTGGCCCCGGCAGCCGCAGGCCCCCCTCTGCCGCTCACCGGCTCTGGCCTCGGGCTCACCGGTTTCTGCCCTCAGACCCCAGTTTCTCGACCAGAAAATAAGAGTGTCAGATGACAGATCGCGCATGTTCCTTTGAGGACGACGGTGTGGCGGTGTTCGGGGACGCCTGTAGCCGCACGTGGTGACTCCAGTCTTGCTGAGGCGGCAGCCATCAGGGCATGACTTCCTGTGCGCTAGGCTTGTTAGGAACAGAACCCTCATCACGCACACGGGGAGGCCTCCAGAGATTCCCTCGTGCTCCTCCTTGGCGTTTCCTGAGTCCGATTTCTTCATCGTCGCCGGACAGACGGCTCGGACAGAGTCGAATGATTTCGACGGCTGCACCTTGGGCGGGCGCTGGAGGTCTAGCCGTGGAGACCGGGAGCCCACCAAGCCCCTGGGGTGGGGGGGGGCACGCAGGCCACCTGGATGTCCTCGCCCCAGAGGGGGCCGGCGGTCCGTTCTGCCCACCGAAGCCGCCTTGGGGACCCACGGCCCTTACTTGCCGGAAAGCGTCTTGCAACTTGCCTTTTCCTTCCGAAGAAGACTGTCCAGACCCCGCAGCTCCGAACATGCTTGTGCACAACCTGCGCACGAAGAGAACTGGGTTCCAAGCCCAGGAAAGACGTCCAGGGAAATTGTTTTGGCTTCTGTCCCCCGGGAAGCTAGCCTGATGCTCCTGCCAGGAAGACTCTACCGTGCACGCTGGACACACTGAGGTCATTAAGCATGTGTGTCTGCAAGGGGCAGAAGTCAGAGCGGTGCGGGCCGACCTCCGACCCTGCCTCCCACCGCTTTGGAGGAGCCAGCAGGGAAGCGTCAGAGACAGGAGCTGAGCCGGACTCCGGCTCTGGTCAGCGCCCGCTGCCCCAGCTGTGCGGCACGGAGCTTTCCTGCGGGGAAGACCACCGGTTCCTTCCTCTATGAGCCGTCGCCGGTTTCTTGCAGCAAGTGGGCGGGGGGGGGGGGGGGGCTGCCTGTGACAAGGTGGAGACGACACGCTGGTCCTCGCAGACGCGCTCCCACGCAGACTCCTCACTAAAACGCCTGTGAGGCGCCGGGTGCACCAGCTCGCTGATGGGAGACAGAGCCCAGGAGGGCGGCAAACTCTCCACCATTTCTCCCCAACTTGGGAACCGCTTCCCGCCCCGACGGGCACCCCTGGTCCACCTCCATCGCTCTCCCCTCCAAGGCACCCACTTCCCAGGATGAGGGGGTTGAGCACCAGGCACCGCGGGCCGCGACACTAGGCTGGCCGCGTCTCTCCACCCAGGGTGACGGCCTCAGGCTCGCATTTCAGTTCATTTCCCGGAGATCCTGGTTCTGGCCTCGGTCCCGCACCACCGGCCAAGGGAGGGAGAGCCGTCCCCGCAGGGGAGGCGGGCGGGGGGTAGTTTCCCACAGCTTCATTCTCTGCTGACCTTGGAGCTGGTCCCTCGGATCAGGGAACAAAGAGACAGTCCCTCCCGAACGCCAGGAACAGCACAAACCCCCGCACCACTCTACTGCCAGCAGCCCGCACCGGCCGGCGCTCTGACTTCCCAGTGTCCGCAGAGAAGGCCGCTTCGGGACAATTGCCAGGTAACCTAGAATTTCCATCTGGATCAAAAGTCTGCCTGTAAAGTCCTCCAGAAATAGAGAAAAGACATCCGCTGCCACTGCACAGCTCTCTCTCTCTCGCCAAAGGAAGAAGCCGCATCTTTAATTAAACTCACTCGAGTCGGCAATCCAGGAGCAAACATATTCTTAAACTTGCACAGGGCACCTTGCACATATCATCTGAACGGAAAAGAACTCTCTCCAGTTTACAAAATCTAAAATGCCTTGACTTTGCCAACAACGGAAACGGAAACAAAAACTAACCCAGTCTCCCGAGGCACGGCAGAAGTCTGGACAAAATGGCATCATTGCTTCCTCTGGAAAACGTACGTGAACAGAACTAGTGAGCGAGGCCCAACGGGCTGTAGGAGAACCTCGTGTCCATCGGTGGTTTCTGGGAACACCCGGGGGCCGTGGGAGTCTGGGATGTGTGGATCAGAGCAACGCCCCTGGGGATTCCGCCCCACACACCGGGACCCGCTCTGAAAGGGACGAAGGTGACGCCTCGAACACCTCTTGGTCGGACCTGTCATTTTGTCCCCAAACTTGTGCCCCTTGGTGCACACGCTGGATTTGATACCACTTACCTCAGTGGCACCTGGGTCGACACCTGGGCCAGTGGCCACGGTGGGGACAGGAAGATGCCACGGTCCTTACCTCCCCGAGGTCGACAGGACGGGCGGGGGGGTGGGGGCGGACAGGCCAGTTTTACGGTAGGAAATAGGTGTGGCCGGGCAGGTATACGGAGGAGTCTTGGATAGAAAGAGGAGGCTGTTCAGGCACAGAGTCTTTCAGGAAGTCCTCCAGGAGGATAAACCATTTAAGCAAGATTGTTTGTGGACGTAAAGGGTTTGTACACGCCGTGGAAGAAGCATGAAGTAAGAGAGAAGGGGCAGAAAAGTATCCAGGTTTCGTAGTAAACTCTGTTCACGGTTCGTAAGTATGAAGTACATCGTATGCAAGAGCGTATGAGGACTCATGACCACTTTCACAAGAGAAAACCGTTGTGTTGATTCCAAGTCGTGCTCAGGTGTGGGCCACTCAGGACAATAATGACACCATTACAGTCCGTGGCTCCAAAGGGTTTGAAAGGGACTAACCACGCGGCTCCCCGGATCTGAGTTTTCCGAGACCGCCACAGAAGCAAAGATTTCTCTGGGGGTAAAAAGCAAAGGGCACATTCCTTGACTCCCGCCCTCTCAAGATGTCTGGGGAAACCCTCTTAACGGTAAGTGTCCTCCCTGCCACGCCGTGGGTATGGGCAGCGCTCCGTGTTGTCGACCCTGTCCGCTACACGAGTAAGTATCCAAGATATGTTTGTCTGTTGGACGGCTGGTCGGTGGGCTGGTTTCAGTGACAGGAACAAAGCAGAATGACGCGGATGAGACCGTCATTCGCGTAGAGCCATAACTTCCCATGGACAGTGGGAGCGAACTGGCTTCTAGCTTTCGGTGCATAGAACCGCAGCCTTTATACCAACAACGAAGCAGAGACATCCCGCTTCATTAACCGGACTTGCTCTCCTTGTCCCCGGCCATCACGGTTGCCAAAACAAGCAGGAACCAATTTTGGAGGGAAGAGCGGAGGGCACGGGTCCCCAGTGCTCTGGGCATTAGCTGACACCTCTAACTGTCTCCACCAACACGCATTAATTTTTCCTTATACACGAGAACATTTCTGTTTCTAGCCCATCGTACCTTCACAGCTTATCGTAAGGTAAGTCTCCTAACTTGAACAAAAATAAACCGAATAAACCTCCAGGTTTTAAAAATTTATTCTTCTTTCTTACCTTTCCCTTGGGGCGTCCGGCTAGCCCGTGAGGAGTGTTAGGTCGGGAGCATCAGCCTCTGTCCCACGTCGACCCCAGAGGCACGGGCCCCAGACTCCCAAGTTAGAGACGGGCCGGCACGCGCCTTTTCCACTCGGGTACCAGTCGTCACACCTGTTAAATGGAGTGGCTGGTTCAGAGGGTGCCGTGCAACATTTTTGGTCCGGAAACAGCAAGGGTGAACATAAGAATCATACGCCCCATATTTGAAAGCGAGTACAATCGCTCTCTTAATTCCCTTTTTAAATTGAATCCTTTGGGGGACACATGGAGAAACTCTTGGAACTTGGCGTGACTTACGTAATGGGGAAAGTGCCAGCAACAAAAGCGTCCCTGCCGTTACCGTCGCCGGACGTCAGGGGCCGTAGCACAGAGTGAGGCCGCTGCAAGGGGTCTCCGTCGGCTCCGGGCTTCTCTTCACAGGCTCCGATGTTTGCTGAACACCAGCGAGCCGGCTGACGGGCCAGACCGGGAGCACGGTCGGAGGTCTCGGCACCAACCGGGGCTTGAGGGGAGAGAGCCCGGTGTGAGGAGCAGCGAGCTCATTTCTTGTCCGTCATGTAGGAAGGACGGAGCTGATACCTGCCACACGCACTGCCAGGTCCGCGCCGGGTTCCAAGGGCCAGCGACCCCCGAACTAGCGCGCGACAGAGTAAACGGCGGAGGGACCGAATGTAGTGTTAGTCAACGCGCGTGATCCGCGGGGAGCCGGGCCACACTTAATGATTTTTGAAAGACGGTCTAATATTGTAACATATCCCGAGTCGTCGCATGGTCGTGAACACTCTTGACCGTCAGGGACGGGGGGCTGGACGCACCAGAATGTGAAGTTTGGGCTGTAAAACACCGGCAAGAACAGATCCTCACACGGGCTCCTCAGCGACCCCGTGGCTAATCAAAGCCCTTGGTCTACACGTGGGTGATCTTCTAGCTGTCTTCATTTGTGCGCGTGCATCTAGTGATTTGTCACTACTGTCTCGGCTCTGCCTTTGCGCTCACGCAACACCCCCCGTCCAGAAGAGAAAGGCCAGCCGTGAGAGGCCCAGCCCGGCCCGTGAGAGGCCCAGCCCGGCCCGTGAGAGGGGGGGACCCGAGTCTCCCTGGGCTGTGCCTGGTGCAACAGGGGACACGCAGGCGCATCTCGGGGCCCGGGCCCCGTGAGCGCTGAGCACACAGACCGCCGGGAGACACGGATTCACCATGATTCCCTTCCTTGACATGCTGATGGCTGACTCCCTCGACTTTAAATTCCTCTCTCAGAAAAGAAAGAAAGAACCAGAACTTTTTTTCCGTAACCACAAAACCCCAGGCACGGTGATACTAATTTTTTTCAAGATACACCATTTTCTTCTGAGAGGGAATGACTCCCATCAGTTTGTCTCTAATCAAATCCAAATGCAAACGTGGTGTAGACTAATGTCTTCTCCGTGTTTTCGGGAGCCGGGCGCTGTATTCAAAGGAACGAATCTTCACCCCACCTGATGTGCATTGATCTTCAGATGTGTCAGGTGGAAACTAATCTCCTGTTATTACTTGCCAGTTTAAGAACTCCCAGCTCCCTGGCTAATTGGAAAACAGTTAAAAATCCCTTCCCGAGGTCTGGACGGAACGCGGGAGGGGCCTGGAAGCCAGTACATGAGCTCCCCCTGCTGGTGATGGACATTATCCCAAGTGGGGGGAAAATCCTGTTTGTTTTTCAAAAGCAACAGGATGACAGAGGTTAATGGAAAAAGCAGTTTACCCGCAAAATTTAAGAAATGGTTGCTCTTTGTCCCCTGGCTTCCCTCCCATGGTGTTTAAAACTTCTCAGCATGACGTTATTTGCCATCAAGGAGTTGCTGTGTTATTGGTAATGATGCCAAAAAAAAAAAAAAAAAAAAAAAAAGGAACCACAGTAGCACCCGTGCATCCTGAGACCGCGCTTCAGGGCACCTACACGTGGCTCTGTTTAGGCGCGTTAAGCCAGGTCTGAACATAGTTTCACCAAACTGAGAAACGAGGGTCATCCTTAAGTGGTAGAATTTCTTCTACAACCTTTCAAATTTTGACTTCTTTATATGAATGTGCGTTATTTTGCCTGTTAGCCGAAATGCCTTCAGTAGATACTTTTTTTCGAATTTCGCTTGTCCAAAATGTCCAGCGGCACATGCCTCGGGGATACCGTGTGGAGACGGCCTAGCCTGGGGTGTAGACCTGTGGATGTGGGGTGGGGCTCCTAGGGCCTCCGTCTCCGCGTCTCGGCTCTCAGCCGACGGGGAGCCGCTGCCCTGCCCCTCACCCACGGCCCGTGGCCCACCTTCGAACGCCCTCCTTTGCCCGCTAACCTCCTACGGAGGAAATGAGCTCCCGGGACGGGGTAGAGGCGGGCGAGGGCACAGCAGTCTTGAGAAATAACTGGAAAATGTTAACAGTTTTGCCTCCTTTTCTTTTCAACCTTAGTGAACACAAAAGTTCTTCATCAGAGAATTACTGTGTGTCTTAAAAACTAAATGACAAAAACCGTTCCCCTGTTAGGGAGCCCCGGCCCAGTGGGCCAGTGGGACTGAGGGAGGAAACCGGGACAAGTCACTGGCCCGAGACTCGGAGGGTTTCCACAGGGGACGCTCGGCGGCCGCCGCCTGGCCCCTGCCCTTCACGCCCTTGCCCGGCCTGGCCCCAGCTGGACCGTGGGGCCAACAGGTCACCCTCGTGCCCCGGGGAGCTGCCCATCTTTCCTGCAGACCTAGCATCATCCCCGTCCGTCCTGTCCCAGCAAACAGGTCCCCTTGTTCACGGTGAGGGCTAAGGCTCCCCACAGACTCAAATATGACGAATAACCAAACCCCGCTATCTTTCAAGTGACTCCGCAGGGCTCCCAGGGGCTCCCGCTGCTCTATGGACAAAGGTGCCGTGCTCTGACCACATCCTGAGCAGGGCCAGGGCAGGGCTTCGAGGGCCTCGGCCTCTCAGCCCAGACAGCCCTCCAGCGAGGGTGGGCCCCTCGTCCCAGCAGAGCCCACAGGCCTTCGTCACGGTGCTTGCGCTACTCGAGCTCAGACCCCCTGCCGGCAGCTGCACTTCCCGCCGTGGAGGTGGGGGGAGTCGGGGTCTGGGCGTCCCTTCTGCCAGGTGTCGGAGGCCACGGAAATGTGGCCAGACCACATCGGCCTCGCCAGATCTGGTCGGACCAGCGGCCAAAAGGTGGGAGCAACCCAAGTGCCGGTCAACGGGTGAACGGATAAACTAAATGCGGCGTGTCCGTGCGATAGAGCGTTATCCGGCCTTGAAAGTCTCGGAAAGAAATTTGACCCTAGCGACAACATGGGTGAGCCTTGAGGGCGCGATGTTGAGTGAAGGAAGCCAGACGTAGCAGGGCAAATCGGATGAGATACCGAGAACAGTCACGTTCGTGGTGACAGAGAGTAGAGGGCGAGTGCCAGGGGCTGGGGAGGGGACTTAGTGTGTAATGAGCACGGGGTCTCAGCTTGGGCAATAGAAGCTTCTGCAGGTGGTGGTGTCACAGTTGCACGACAGTGTAAATTTACTTAACGCCACTGCACTGTGCCCTCAAAACTGGCAAAGGCGGTAAATTTCACGTACATTTGACCACAACTAGAGACATATGTAACGGGTGGCTCAGATATAGCTGGCACCCCCACCCCCACCGCTGCGCGAGGGCATCATCACCATGACAACCAGGGTGTGTTTCGCAGCGTTTCTTCCTGTGCTCACCGCAGAAGCTCTTTAGTTAGTGATCCAAAAATAAGGAGGTTAAACACGAGGTCTAGCGTCTTAGAAAACGCCCTGAGGTATAAACCTCCCTGGAGAATGATTTTCCTTCCGTGGCTGCTCTTCACGGGCCCGGTGGTA
Organism: Panthera tigris; assembly: GCF_018350195.1. Taxonomy (NCBI): domain Eukaryota; kingdom Metazoa; phylum Chordata; class Mammalia; order Carnivora; family Felidae; genus Panthera; species Panthera tigris. The sequence goes on along the minus strand of NC_056671.1, from coordinate 91,453,564 downwards.
ATATTCGAGGAGGAAGACCCTCCAGTGCGTCTGGCTTCTCATGTGAGCGAATCAAAGCCCCAGCGCACGTCGCGGCTTGCTCGAATCACACAGGCCTTGGTGCCAGGGCCTCCCCGACCCCCGCGGCGTGCTCCCCGCCGAGGCCGCAAAGCTGAGATCCAGCTGAAGGGATAAGATGCCGACGGAGAAAGAACAGTCCGACGGCACGTGAGGTCTTGCAGCCTCAAGGGACCACGTTGCTCAGGAGACAGACACATGTGGAAGGTGAAGGCTTTCGCGGCAAGGGCGGCCTCGGGAGCAAGAGCTCAGGCCTGGAAATGAGATGCTGCATGTGGAGGGAAGGCCAGTTTGTTCTCTTTTATGGCGGGAGTGGCGTTGCCCTGGATGGATGCGCCATTTTGTTTGTCCTTTCTCCCACTGATGAACATTTGGGTTGTTTGCAGATTTAGGGATTATGAATTGAGCTGCGAAGAAACATTTGTGGACGCGTTTTCTCATGAACGTAAGTTTGCAGTTAAGACTTAAATCACTTTTTCCCCTCAAAAATGGTGACCCATACTAGGAAAAAAAATCACTTCCAAAAATATTTTTTTTTCCTTCTACCACTCAAAGCAGGATCATAGGGGAGGTAGATGGTTAACTTTATAAGAAACTGCCAAATGGTTTTACGGAGTGACCGCACCGTTTTTGCAATCTTGCCAGCAATGCAAGACCGTTTGTCGTTCCGTATCCCCTCCAACACTTAGTGTTGTGAGTACTTTTAATTTTCCCCGTTGTAATACGTGTGTGGCCATATCGCCCCATGGCTTTGATTTGCATTTTCCTAATGGCTAATGATGTTGGGGATCTTTTCACATGCTTATCGGCCCCCCACCCATCCTGGTTCCTGTGGTGTCAATTCCATATTTTGTCCACCGTTTTTAGCTGGGTTATTTTTTTTAACCACTGAGTTAACATACGCTGGTATGTTCTGCTTTCAAGTCCTTTGTCAGATGTGCGGTTTGCCAGTGTTTTCTCCAGCCTGTAGCATGACTTTTCATTCTCTTAATGGTGTCTTTTGCAAAACAACAGTTCTAAATGTTGATCAAGTCCGGTTTGTCAGCGTTTTTTATGGGCCGTTCTTTGCGTGTTGGGTCTAAGAACTGTTTTCTTCTAAAATTTTATAGGTTGACATTATAGATAAAGATCTAGAATCCATTTTGAGTTAACTTTTTTATAGGTGTGATTTGGGATTGAGGTTCACTTGGGGGGTATGGAGAAGCTGTTGCCCCAATAACATTTTGTTGAAAAGACAGTCTTTTCTCCGTTGAATGGTCTTGCACCTTTCTCAAAAATCAACTGATCATATTTGGTGGCGGGTGGGGGGGGGCTATTTCTGGATGCAGTGTGTTCCACCGATCTATGTGTCTCTCTCTCCTCTAAAACCACACTCCCTTGATTACTATTACTGTATAGAAATCTTAAAATCAAGTGATGTGCCTCCTCGAACTTTATTCTTCTCTTCCGCAATTTTTTTGGCTTTTTTGGTTCCTTTGTGTTTCTGTATAGTTATAGAAACAGTTTGTCTACATCTAAAGAAAACCCCGCTGGGACTTTGGAAGCGCATTAAATCTGTGGAGCAACCTGGGGAGAATTGACATCTTGACCACGTTGAGTCTTCCCATCCATGAATATGGTACATCTCTCTGCTCACCCAAGCCTCCTTTGCTTTCTTCCTCCAGCCTTTCCTGGTGTTGAGCAGAGGGATCCTATACTTGCTTTTCTAGATTCGTACATAACTTTTTGTTTCTTTGATGCTATTACACGTGGTAGTGTTTTCAAATTTTCCTCTTTAACTGTTCTTTGCTTAGTATATAGAAATATGACTCGCTAACTGTCATTTTAGTACCAGGCCACTAAAAATATATCAATGTAGTCGTAATTGTGTGACTACCTCAGATTACTTGTGCAGCTGACAATTTACAGCCCGGAGCCCAAGTCAAGTCAGTCTTCACTGGGCATGTAACAAAACAAGCGTGTGATTCCCAGACCATCCTTCTAGTGACTTAGGATCAATTCTTTGTGTGAGGCTCTGTATGGAAAGCGACCTAAGCAGTCTGCTCAGGCCGGCAGGGCACAGGACACCTTGTCCACAGCACAGCGAGATGTCCAACCAGAGAGAAGATGCCGTATTTGGTGAGGCAGAGCAGGGGGTGGGCGTGGAGGGAGAGCAGGGGGTGGGCGTGGAGGGAGAGCAGGGGGTGGGAGTGGAGGGAGAGCAGGGGTGGGAGTGGAGGGAGAGCAGGGGGTGGGAGTGGAGGGAGAGCGGGGGTGGGAGTGGAGGGAGAGCAGAGGTGGGAGTGGAGGGAAGGGTTCACAGGTGTGTCTGGGCTGCCAAGGGAGGAGTCAGAGGAGGAGCTCACGGCTCTTGTTTTAATGTCAGTAGTGGGGGAGGGGAAGGGACTCAAGAGATGTGAAAGGGAGACGTACAGGACTTGTTCCCGGAGGCCAGGGCGACCGCGGGGTTGCAGGCCCGGTGCTCTGAGGCAGGGAAGGGGGCGTCTGGGGACAGGGCACCTGTCACTCCAGCCACCCCGGTCGGGGGTGCAGCTGGCGCCGCTTACGGGAGGCCCCTCAAAGGCATCGCATTCTGCAGAAGCCGGCTGCAGCCATCCTGGTGACACGTGTCTCCTAAGAAAGCGCCATCTCGTGCAACAGGCACAGAGCGGATGGGGGCGGTGCCCCCAGTGACGCCAGCGCATCTGTCTGACTTGCTTTAACGGAAATCCCCGTCGCGGGTGTAGGGCCAGTCTGGCGCCGACTCCTCGGGCCTTCTGCGCCCTGTTCTGTCCCCGGGCGAGCGGGAGGAAAGCCCCGGGTTGCTGACGCTGCCGGGATGAGCCCGTGTCTCCTGCTGGTGGCCCCACGCGGCCAACACTCGGCCCATGGGGTCACTGGAAGCTGCTGCTCGGCGGACCCCCCTCCCCCGTCTCCCCCTACCCTGTCGGTGCCCCCATCCGGTGTCGTCCCTGCAGCACTCGCCGAGTGGGGAAGCCCTGGGCGTCACTCCCCACGGCCCTTCCCTCTGCTCCGGACGTGACCGTCCCAAACGGGGTGGAGGCCCAGGGACCCTGTGACCTGACACGCTGACGGGAAACAGACGCTAGTTCACGCGATGCAGCCACCCCGGAGCCAAGACAGGCTGGTCTTCGGCTGTTAGTGGCAGTCAGTCCGATCCAAAATTCCAGAGTATTCTCCTTTACCCACGCCAGCAGCTTGGGGAATGAATGCCGGCTCACCCCGTGTCCGTCGTGGGTGGACTCCGCCCCCCTGTGCGGTGTGTATGTGACGTCTGGGGAGCCAGACCGTGGCTCAGTGATGGAGACGCAGCCCAGAACATTGCAGCCTGACACCCGGGATGCTCCTGGTCCCCTGATGCCCCAGGAGTGTCCCCTGCCGGGTCAGCCACTTCCCAGTGTGAGGTCCTGGTCTAAACAGAATCTAGGGGCGCCTGGGGGGCTCAGTCGGTTGAGCGTCCGACTTCGGCTCAGGTCATGATCTCGCATTCGTTGGTTCGAGCCCCGCGTCAGGCTCTGTGCCAACGGCTCGGAGCCTGGAGCCTGCTTCGGATTCTGTGTCTCCCTCTCTCTCTGCCCGTCTCCTGTGCGCTCTCTCTCTCTCTCTCTGTCTCTTTTTCTCTCAAAACATAAAATAAAAAATGTTTAAAAAAATTTTTAACAGAATCTAGATGCCCGGAGGAGAAGAGAGGCAGCTTTCCAGGGAGGCCCGACAGGCGGAACCCGGCCTGAGGTCACCATACTCTCTCTTTCAGGATGGACATCACGCGGCAAGAACTGCCCACTACGGCTCCCTGCCCCAGAAGTCTCAGCACGGCCGGCCCCAAGACGAGAACCCCGTAGTGCACTTCTTCAAGAACATCGTAAGTGCCAGCCACAGGGGGCAGGGAGGGCTGGCCACCGCACCCTCCAGGGGCTCTGAGTATGTCCCCAGAGGCCCCTGGGCGCTAACCCACAAGGGACGTGACTATATCCCCAGCGATGCCTCCCTCCTCCTCGGGGTGAGGCCGGCTGTGAGAGTTGGGCCTCATCACGAGGGACAGACCGTCTCTGCCACTCACTGGAATTTTGTGTTCTAGCACAGAACTCACTGCTTTTAAGACTACAGTGCTATGTGATGCTTAGTTTAAAGACACAGGCTTTGCCAAACCATGGGGACAGCAAGACCAAAGAGACAAAAAGATGAGTGGCCGTCAGGGTTTGGGGGGAACACGACATCACCCATGCGTCCGCAGAGCCCGACGCGGGGCTCGAACCCACAGGGATCCGTGTCGCACGTTCCGCCGACTGAGCCGGCCAGGGGCCCCTGACAAATTCAGGTTTGAAAACAGAAGCGAAACCACGCACTTGTGACCCTGAGCGTTTCTGCAGCAGGCATTGTAAGACGGTGTTTTGCAAGCGAGTTTTAGGAGCCGCAGACCTGAGAGTGCGCCGTCTGAAGCCCTGAAGGGTGGGGGACGCTTCACCTCCCACCCGGGAAAGGACCGTGGGGAAGGAGGCTCACCGTCTCCACCCGCGTGCAGCAGGCGTGCCCCGGGAGGGCTGGTTCCTGCCTGCCGAGCCGCTCCCGTTCCCGTTCCCTGACATCGAACTAGGACAGGAAGGGGGCGGGGTGGGCAGGCAGCCAGCGGGTGACTTGTTAGACCCCGGGGGCCCCCAGCAGACAGGAGGGCCCCGGGAGCAGGAAGGTGGGGACACGGGAGGGAGGGAGGCTCCCGCCCCGCTCACCGGTCTGCGTGTCTTTGTAGGTGACGCCGCGCACACCTCCTCCGTCGCAAGGAAAGGTAAGACCTCCGCGTGTTGTCGTTAATTATCACGGTGCGTAGGCCTTCCCCGGAATCCCTAAACGTACCCAGAAGAGGGCCGGACTCACAGCTTCACCCCGGAATGTTCACCACGTGGTCCCGGCCGGAACAGGCCCCGGGGGCCGCCGGTCACTCGGTGCTGCTGGTCCCCAGCGCACTCCCCCTCCACCTGGTCCCAGACCCTCCCCCGGCCGCCCCCCCCCCCACTCCCAGGGAAGCGGCAAGTGTCCTAAAACTGATTCACCCCCTCAGCACGATCCCGATCGGTGTTTCTGGTTTGTCAAAAGACTTTACTTTTTCCTGCCTTGATCACAGTGTCTGTTTCTCTCTCTTGTCACACAGGGGCGAGGACTGTCCCTCAGCAGATTTAGCTGGGTAGGTGACACGCGCATGTCCACGCGGCTGCCTCTCCTTCCTGCTCTCACAGCCACCCAGCTCCTGCGCTGGGCTCCGTTCCTTTGCCCGACGGTCCCCTTTCTTCCCCTTCAAGCCCGCTGGCCCGGCCACCGGGGGGCCACCTGCTTTTCCCGAGGGGAACCCAGCGCTGGGCCGCTGCCCCCTTGCCACGCTGGACCTGAGTCCCTCCCCGGAGGGTGCGGCTCCGTGCTGGAGGGATGGGAGCACAGGGGATGGGAGACGAGTCCGTGCAGCGCTGGCCGAGGGAGGCCCCGCGGCCAGAGGACCCTCCGTGGCCACCCCTGCCCCCCCGGGGTTGACGCCTTGTTGAGGAAACAGGACGCTGCCTTCGGTTACACACTCAGAACAGCCTAACTGAGCCACGAGATGTGGGGTTTGACTATGGTGTGGTAACAGCCACAGCGTAGATATCAAGCCATCCAGGAAAAGCCTTTTTGAGGAATTTTAGGCTTTTGAATACTAAGAACAAAGTGTCAGTGAAGATTTCCAACGGCCAGCTTGCCCACCTTCCAGGTACCAGTGAAATCTGTGTCTGTGCCAGCCTAGAATGGCCGTTGGTAGAGTCTAACCAAACCCACAGACTCCACTCAGTAGTCATGGTAGGTAGAGTTCTTACTTGACAAAAGTTGTAATTTTCGGGATAAAATAGAAGAAAAGCCACTAACCTACAGGCCGGGAGTCATGTCCATCCTGGAAACACATCCTGATTCTCTAGCACAGAGCCCGCCTCTACGTGGTGCATAATTAAGCATCATATAAACAAATGGATAAATTTTAGGAGAAAGAAAGAGAAAGGGAAGAGGGAAGAAAGACCAGTAAGGAGGAGGGGAGCGAGGGGGAGGGCGAGGCCCGCAGGGGTAGGGGGGTCCCACGAAGCGGCTGCCTCGGTCCGATGCACTTATGCTGAACTACACGCAGATATTTGCTGCACCATTTTACAGGAATATAGTTGAGCCTCTTCCTAAGCTAATCAATTTGCCAAAAAGGTGACACAGTGTAGGACCGTCACATGGGCTGACCCCCGCAGCCGATTGACGTGTGACTTTCTCTGCCAGCAGGAGACAGACGACATGGAAGGACGAACTCTTGTTCCCGTAACTCCTTGGTCTGCCCCCTGACTTTCTAGGCGTGGCCTCCCGGGCACTCTCGCAGCCAGTGGCCGGGGCAAGAGGACCTCTGTCCCTCTGGGCGTCCCCCGCACACTCGGCCCAACAGCTGACCGAAAGGACCTTCCCTTCCCTCCACATCTCCCTTCCGGCTCCTACTAACGTGTATTCAATTTCTCTTTTTTCCAAAGCAAGATGCTTCCACGTTTTTCCTTTGCTTGTCCGTTTTCTCGAGCCACAGGACTGTCTTCCCGCTTGGAGTTTCTGAGTGTCCCTTATTCTCTTTCTAAACTACACTGAGTGTTTCTCGGTAAATTCTAGGTTGCCCAAAGACATAAGTGACCAAGAATTTGAAAGGAAGAAAAGTCAAGCAGATTGCTAATCTGAGAACCTATGCTTGAATCTTGTCCTCGCAAGCTTTCATTTTCGGGGAAAAGCCGCAGGGACGGGAGGATTTAGCACTGGCGTGTGGGGTGCGGTTTTCCGCCACGTCACGTGTCTGTGCTCGGCTCTGCACGCTTTAGCCATCCACGTGCCCCTCCGTGTGCGGCCGTGCAGGGAGCATGTCCGCGGAAACGTCTGGACCCCGGGGCAGCGCCACCACAGCCCTGCCTGACCCCGTCTCCGGCACCTTTGAAAGCAAGACACAGATTGCATGGCTCCCCCGTCCCCTCCAGCCCTAACGCGTTTGTGAAAGTCGAAAGGACTGTAGGCCGAGGCACGGGGTCCTGGGGGCTCCATCAGAGGACGGTTTTGTCCCGTCGACTCGATTCCTGGGGGGCGGGGCACGGAGTCTCCCACGTCCTGTTGGCACGACGGTGAAATCTCGGGGCCTGTCTGCCGAGGACAGAGCCGGGGGGCTGCCGGCGACCTTCCGCCGACACCCAGCGGCTTGCTTGGCCCCCGTGTCGCACCTGAGGCTGGAGCGTGTACCGTGAATGCCCACCTCACCGTGTCTGCACACCCCGAGCCCCACCCCTCCTCGTGATCGCAGAGGAAAGTCAAGCGTGTGGGAAAACACGCCGGTCGTAGGGACACAGATATTCTTACATTTCAGCCGTCAGCGGCCACTGCCCTGGGCCACAGACCCGGAAGTGAGGAGTGAGGGGGGCCGCGGGCAGCTGGAGGCAGGGGTTGGCTTCTCCTTCATGACACACACGCCGTGAGCCCACAGGCTCTGTTCACAGAGCAGAGCCTCCTGACCACCCCGTAAGGAGGGGCCGTTTATCCCCATTTTATAGAAGAGGAAACTGAGGCTCGGAGAGGTTTTGACACTTGCCCGAGGTCACACAGCTAGGGAGTGGAGAGCTGAGACCGCCCAGGCTGCGCCCTGGTGCCTGGCTTGCTGGCCGGCCCCGCCCCATTTCCTTCTTCACGACCGGCCCAGATCCCAGGGCCCCCAGGAGGACTCTGGTCTTGGTGCCACACATCGGCGCTCAGGGACCCAAGCCATGGCCAGGGGTGGTGCTTCCTGGGAGAGCCTCCTCGAAGCCAGAGAATGTGGATCTTCTTTCTGCTTTAGAAAAAGTCTGAGCCTCAAAATTTTGCAGAGTGCTAAGTGCAAAGCTCTGCACCCTCCAGGCCTCTAGCAGGAGGGGGCAGGGGTGAGGGGTCTGCACGAAGAAGCAGGCAGGGACCCCACCCACCCCCTCCCCACACCCAGGACAGGTGCCGGCCCTCCCACACCCTCCTTTCCAGGGACACGAGCCACCCCCTTCCACAGACGTGGGGGGAGAAGGCTTTTGCTTGACGCGCTGCACTTCTCTTGAAAGCCACACGGCGTGAGGAAGGGATCTGGTCTTTCAGTGACAGCACTTGGGTGCACGGCTCCTCACGCGGGGGCCGGGGCTGGGCCAGCGCTGCAGCGAGGAGCGGAGTGGGGCTCGGTGCTGGGGTCTCCCCGCGCCCCACGTGGCCCCGCAGGCGCCGCCCTGAGAGCCGTCTGGTCTCTTGCAGGGAGCCGAGGGGCAGAAGCCGGGATTTGGCTACGGGGGCCGAGCTGCAGCCCACAAGGGATTCAAGGGGGCCGACGCCCAGGGCACGCTCTCCAAAATCTTCAAACTGGTAACGTAGCCCCTCTTAACGTCAGGGGTGCGTCGGGGCTGCGGGTGGGGGGCCCTGGGGCAGCCTGCAGCCTTTCCACACCGCCTCTCCCGCGGGGCTAGCTTGCCAGGCTGGCCGGTTCAGCGGGCCTTCTCCAGGCTTATGTGAGCAAGCCCTGGGCTGGGCCGGGCTCCCTCGGGGGCCTGAGGACACACAGAGGGTCCCACGTGCCCAAGGGAAGGAGTAGGAGCCGAGCGAACAGAGGGGAGGTCACTGCATCAGGCAGAGCCCCCCAGAGGCCACACGGGGGTCAGCCGCACTGGCTGATGTGGACGCTGCAGTCACAGGGGCCACCATCTGTTAGCGCCTGAGCTCAGCAAGGCCCGGACACCGGGACGGGACTTGGGAGACAGAGTAAGGACAGCAGGTGGTCAGAGAGCCCCGCAGCCCCCCGCTCTGGGCTGGGATCCAGACCTCCACCTGCCCCTGGGTTGTGGGAGGGCCCCGTCTGGCCTCTGTTCATTCCCGGCCCCTGTCGTGGCTCACGGTCACGTCCCGGGTTCACTGTCGGTCCCGGAGGGCAGGAAGAACATTGCCGTGAACAGGCTGTAACTGCCTGGGAGCCGGACGTCCGAGGGCCTCGGCCACGGGACCCACCTGACGGCAGCCGCTGTCCCCGGGGGTGGGCACAGTGACTGGTCTGCGCCCCCAGGGCTGCTCCCAGCGCGGGCAGGCCGTGAGCTCACAGTCAGAGGCCCGAGGCTGCCCAGGCGTCCCATCCCTGCAATCACACAATTCTCGTCGGGCTCAGGGGCTTGTTGAGCATTACCGTGTGCTGTTGGGGGTCCGGGACCTTCCCCCGCACAGATGAATCCACAGCCTCCCAGAGGAGCGGGTTCTCGTGGTGGGGACGGAAAAAGATGGGTGCTACAGGGAAGAGGCAGGGCAGGGCCCACGGGGGGCACGGGCCTCCGCGCCCCAGAGAGCTGCTCACGGCTCCAGGGAGAGAGCCCCACCAGGCTGCGGAGCTGGCCTCACACCCAGGGGCCTCCCGGCTGAGGGGAGACCGTGGGTGAGGCACGGGGCTCCCCCCACAGAGGGCCCTCTGACCTCCCGAGGGCTTTGCCACCTGGGTCCCATGACACCTACACCTTACGTGTGCGCGTCGAGGGGCCAGCCGTGCGGGTCTGGCAGAGACCTGTAAAAGTGGGGCTGGGGTGTCCGCGGCACCCACACGGGGTCTTGGTGGCCGAGCCACCACTCGAGGGCCCGCGGCTGGAAAAGGAGAGGGACGGCCCCAGCAGGGACGCATCGCCCCTCTGGGCATTGCGGGACAGTCCCCAGGCTGACTGAAGGCCCCGGGGAGCACCGTTCTCTGGCCGGTGTGCTCACACACTCTCGTTAGAGTAGCACCACGAGCCGGTTTCCACTCTGAATGCAGACGAGGCCGTCCCCTTCCTTGCTTGATGGCGCCAGAGCCGGTTCTGAACAACCAGCCGCGAGTATTTGCAAGGCGGCCCGGTCCGCCCTTAGTCCGACCTGAACAAGTGTGATGCCCGCACGTAAAAGACAGGGTTCCTGTGTCACAGCAGGAAAGGCATCAGACAAGGCGCAAAACCCCACGATGCCCGCAGCGCCCTGCCGAGAGAACCACAAATCGTGAAAGATTTCGCTTTTATCTTTCTCGGGTGAAAGAAAGGTGAGCGAGCGTTGCTGTAGAACACGGAAGACGTGGTCGCCCCAAGGAGCGGGGGGCGGATGGTCTGGGCTTGGTTCCCAGACACCAGCACGGGCGCACCTGCTCCGTCCGTGCTCGTCCGCGGCGTCCAGCCATCGCAGACAAAGCATCCCGGGTTCTTATTCCACATGACGGCCACCTCACCTTGTGTCTTCAGGCCAGTGGTCACATCCTGGGGGAGGCGTGTGTTTCCACGGAAACTGCACGTTGTCGGTGTTCTTGGTCGCGGATGAGAACGGGGTCGGCCTCTCTCCGCCTGTCCTCAGACCACGCGAGGGGTCCCAGTGAACAAGTTAATCTAACGTTAAAAGGTCCTGCTGTACGTGGCTCGGCGGTGTCGCCCCGAGAGACTGGGCGGCTGAAAGGGGGGACCCACGCTTCCCGCAAGCTCCAGGTCACGCCCGGTTCGGGCTCGGTCTCCGCCAGCCAAGCACGAGGCTCCTCAACCCGACTCGCCGTTGACACGAGGCCTCCGACCTGTGTGAGCTTGCTGATGGCTTCGTAACACGCCGACGTTTTACGATTTGTGCCGGAATAATTTGGCGTGTGGCCCAACTAGCCATCGTGGGGTCGCATGAGTGGTGTGCCCGGTGGCCGGGACACGCGGCGGGAACGGCCCAGTGAGCGCGTGCGTGTGGAATCCCCCCCTCCCCCGCCACGGCGAGTCCAGATTCCGCGGATGCTGGGCCCACACAGAGGTGAGGGGAAGCAGGACTGTGGTTGAGGAAAGTCAGCCGTATCCGGGAGAAGGCTCAAATCTGTGAAGTGAGTGGTCACCAACTGACTTGCTAAGTCGTCTTATGTCAGGTAAAGTGCAGGCAGGATCTTCTCCCCAAGGTCAATTCTAAAGCAAATCTGAGTAAGAAGACAAATCCTACCCCGCACATTCAAGTAACTGAGGTCATCGCGATGCCTTTGCTCAGTTCTGAGATGTGGCGACGAGAAGGTGAGGAAAAGCACCGCGTGGAGGCCCCGGGTACAAACCCAGAGCCGCGTCCGGGAGAGCAGCGCTTCCTAGGTGCCCAGAGCCTGGCCAGGCGTGCCCTCGCCTGCGTCTGAATTGCCTACGGTGCCCACGCCGCTCCTGGGCTCCCCCCAAGGCTTCCTGCCCCAGAGCGCCCCGGGTCGGGTCGGAGCCCGGAAGTGCGCGATTGGAAGGCCTCCCCCTCGTCGGAGAGATGCGGACGTACCCACTCGGGGAAAGCAGTTCCTGTGCTTTCCGGCGTGGTGACTGTTCATCCCGCGGACGGAATGGCCGGGGGACAGGGAAGGCCGAGGGGGACCGCTGTCTAAGGAACGTGCCTGTGTGCCAGCCCGGTCACCAGCCCCACCGAGAGAGCCCCGTGTCTATCCCGCACATTTACGGTTCACGACTAACACAAGCCTGAGGCCCATTCGGGTTTTGTAGGTTCAGCACTTTTCCTACGAATTTCTTTTTGTACAAAGTGGTTTAGAAATTTTAAAACTCCTGTACAGACCCAGGGAAACTTCCAATTTCAATTCATATGGCTTTGATCAGATTTTACCACGTTAAACGTTTGCGAACTGGCCGACTACGGTCACGTGCTGCTGAAAGAGCCACCGCAGTGCGGTGACAGATTAAAAACGATCCCTCCAGAAGTGAGAAGGGCTCGGGGGGGGGGGGGGGGGAGATGGCAGAGACCTCCCGGTAGTTACGGTGGTGCCGTTTCCTTCCTCGTTGGTTGCAAACTGGGTGGAGAGCACTGTATTTCTCCCACTCGTCAGGGAACGGAATCAAAATGTAATTGGAGTTCGCTATTTCCAAATACGCAGCTGAAACAGTTCCCTGCACTGGGGTACAAGTGGGGAGAGGGCGCAGGACCTTCCGGCAGGTCCTGTTCCTTCCCAGCCCACGACTCAGCTTCGGGCCAGCCTTCTCCTAGTGAGGCCAGCCTCATCCACTCGGCCGAGCCCAGGGCCGACCAAGCGCTGGACATCAGTCGGTTCAAACGTGCTAAAAACCCGACAGAGAGAAAAGCGTGAGACCCACGCAGCAGGGGTGCTGGCTCTAAACCCGACTCCGCCTTTGGCTGACTGACTTTGGGGAAATAACTCAACGTCTCTGTGCTTTGGCTCCTCCGACTGTAAAACGGGGAAGCTAAGAATCCCTGCCTCCGGGATCGGCTTTCTCTTTCCTCAGAGGAAACAGATGTAATGGGTTTTGCTCACGGGAGACACTCCGTAAGCTGTAGGTACAACAACAGGAAACAAAACCAAATGTCCACCGTTGTGTCCATCTCAGAAGGAGCCATCAGGAAGTGAAGATGGGGCCTCAAGCCCGGTGTCTTGCGAGGGGTGTGGGGAACTTGGTCCATCTCAGCACAGACGGGCTTTGCTCTATAGAGCAGTGGTTCTGCTGCTTTTCGGGAATAAATCACACTGTACAGGGACGCCCGCAGGTGGGTTTCTTGGGAATTTAGAGAACGGTGAAGCCAGTGCGCACTTGTTCTGGCTCCTCCCGAGGGCAGCGCCGAGGGCCGGTGGTCAAAGGCGAGCCAGGCACACCGGCGGGGGGCTGGCCCCTAGGACCCGGCTCAGGTGTAGGAGAAAGGCCCCCTCCGGTGAGTCCTTCAGATACTTCAGAGGCTAGAATTCCATAAGCGTTTTCGCTTCTGAACAGAAAATCCCACTAGTTGAAACGTAAAACCCTGACAAATCAGAACCGTCACCTCACTCTGTTGACTGTGCTGTTCGTAAGGCGTTTTTGGCTTTAGCGCTCCCATTATTGATATTGTCGGGCAACGTGGCAAACGTGTGATTAGAACAGGTCAGGGTGGGCTCAGTGCACGTGTCATTGGGCAAATAGGATGTTTCGTGTATATCTTGCTTTCTGGGGGCTCGCAGTCTCAAGGAAATCTTTGAGAGGTGACTTAATTGTTCGTTCATAATCCAAGAAGAAAAGGGGAATCCAAGGAGAAAGAGCCTAAACCTTGAATAAAAATGTGAATGCCAAAAGAAAGGTACGTTTGCCCCGGGTCCGTCTAAGTGGCATCTGGACCCACAAATGGCCCCGTCTCCTGGGGAGCTGACGTCTCAACCGAGCCCCCTCTCCGCCACTGGTCTCTGCACAGCTGTGTGCCACCTCGGCGATCGCCAATTTGGGTTTCCGTTCGTCCGGAAAATACGTCCATTCGTGGTTTTAAGACCTTGATGACCGAGTCTATGGACGACCCCTCTGGGCAGCTGGTTTTATGGGTGAGGCGGGGCAGAGCACGAACAGGACTGTTCCTGGGGATGACTTTGCAGGGTCTGGCCCTTGCCTGGTGGGCAATTAGCGCCCGCATCGGCTGGTTTGTGGCCCGGCTTCCACCCAAGCGGGACGCATGCCCGAGGCTGCCCGTACGAGCCACCTAACTGCATGTTTCCTTTTCTCAGGGAGGAAGAGACAGTCGTTCCGGATCACCCATGGCTAGACGCTGAAGCCCTGCCCCGTTGTTGTTATAGAATCCCGTCCTCAGCTTCTTAATATAACTGCCTTAAGATTTTAATACTGTTCACATAAATTACCTACTTGTAGCAAACCCCCCTTGCCTAATGCCCGTTGAGTTGTGCACACAGTAGGGGCAGGCACGCCGCATCCTACTGGCAATTTCTGGCCATCAGCTAAACGGAGAAAACGCAGACAGAAAATTAAACGGCGACCCTGAGTTTGAAGATAAACGCCCTGGGACTCTCATCCCCCTGCGACGCGGCCCCGCCGCACTGTGGTGCAGGTGCACGGCGCGCCTCCAAGTTCACCCTCCGTCCTTGGACTCGCTTTGCTGACTCGGCATCCCTCGGCTTCCTGGGCACTGCCGTGGCGACGCTGCTGTGGACACAGAGACACGTGCGGGGCGGTGAGGACTGTTGATCCGAGCTTCCTTTGGTTTCTTCCCCTGCCCTTGCTCACCTCCTAACACACACTCACTCTCCCTCCAGGGTTAGGCAGTCGGGAGCGGCACAGGGGGCTTCGGTATGTGAAGTGCGGGCGGGCAGCTGTGGAGAGTCCCATGTGGTGGGCGCAGAGGGGGCGCCTGCGGGGGCGGCTGCCCACCACGGCCGGCTGGCGGAATTCAGGCGTGGAGGAGAGGGGAACAGGGAGGCAGACCTGGGCTGGGCTGCGGCCCCAACAGGAAACAGGGTCTTCTTGGACATTAGGTGATGGCGCAGCGGGAGCCAGAGCGGCCCCCGCAAGCCGCCTGTTTCCCCCCAGAGCCCAGCAGGAGGGTCTGAGCGGGACTGGAGGAGTTTTCTGGGTGGTCTCGCGGCGTCACCCTGGTCACCGCGGGAGGTGACCGGCGGTATGCTTACCACGGCACGGCACACAGCAGACACTAACCCTGGGAGGACGGGTAGCGTCCCGCCCACCCGCATCCCAGACACAGACGTGCGTAGTCGGTAGGCTTCGGAGGGTTCTCTTCCCGAATCGCTGACCCGGACGTGCGAGCGGAGAGGGGGACTCCTCTGAGCTGTGTCTCTTCTAACGCGCGCTGACCTTTCCTGTGCGCCCTTCCTAACACACTGACCCCACCTTTTGATTTTAGCGTATCTCTCACAGGCCTTCCGAAGAGCCCCACACCGGCACCCCCGCCCCCTTAGAACCCAGATGAGGAGTAGTGAGCGTAATCCTGTCCTAATTCCTGTTCGGTGTGGGTTTAATGTAGTGTCTATTAATACCTAGCCTCAACGATGAGAGGGTGGGGGGGGGGGGTAGAAAAAAGGTACAAAATTCCAGAAACAGAACCTCCAAATTGCTCAACACACACACTCGACATCTTTGAGCCGACTGCTCACCGAGTGATCTCTCTTCGTGGCTACGCACCCCGTCAGCGTGCGCTGTGATGGGGGGGGGGGTCTCATGGAAAGTACACACTGTTCTTGAATATTGAAATAAAATAATAAACTTTTAATGATATTTGTACGGGTGTCTTACTTTATCTTTATTCTGGTCTGTGGACCGCAAGCCAAACAGAGCAAAAGTCGCGTCTCGGAGGCGACGTGCGTGAGCGCTTCCTGAGCAGGGGCTGAGCCGCCGGTCAGTGCGTTATCACCGGACGGCTTTCCCGGTAAGAGAAAGTGGAACACAGGTCATGGTTAGGGCACTGGTTTGCTCACTCACAAGGCAAAGAATTTTCAATTTGTCCCTGAACAGCCTGTTGAAGTGTATTTACACTTTATTGTTTTACCAGAATAAACACCTGTTAACGTGAGCTGAAGAAACTCTGAGAAATTACTTCTTGCCACACGGAGACCTCAACAACCATAAGGGGTTTGGGAAATTTTGTGTGTTAGCTGCTGTGGGTTACAGAAGTTCTGTTTCCAAAAGATAAACCAAAGTTTTCACTTGGTTTTGTTTTGCTTTTAACTAAAATCCCGGACTCCCTAGTGCCTCAGCCATGAGAAACCGTGCACGCCTGCGGGTTAGCGAGGGAAGCCCCCCAACTCTGGGATGCTTGTGGGAGCCCTTCTCCAGGGGCCCCGGGCCCGGTGTCGTGCGAATTCCCCCAAGAACGAACGGGGAAGCCGTCCTGCTCGGCCGGGACCGACCCCTCTCGTCTCCACCTCTGGACCCAAACCCTCAGACTGACGAATTGTGAAACTCATGCACAGATAGACACGTTTTGAAAATAGTATTCTTTCAGGGGCATCTTAACGGACATGTAAGACAGGTTTTTGAAACTAAAAAAATATAATGGGGCGCCTGTGTGGTTCCGTTGGTTAAGTGTTTGACTCACGGTTCCTGAGTTCAAGCCCGTGTCAGACTCGGTGCTGACAGTACTGAGCCTGCTTGGGATTCTCTCTCCCTCTCTCTGCCTGCCCCACGCTCCCGTTCTCTCTCAAAATAAGTTTTAAAAAGCCACACGACGAGAACACAGCATCACGTCTGTGATGTCTTGACCAAAGGTGCGTCATGAAGAAACCCTGGGGGAGAAAGTGGGGGACCGCCTCCTGCATGACCGGCCCGTTTTTCAGAAATGCCGTGACGGGAGCCACGGCCAGAGGGGGTGCAGTTCCGACCCGAAGGTCAGGGTAGGTGGGAGCCTGAAGCCCTCTGTTGGTGTGAGGGCGGTACTGTCCGTGCCCTTCCTGTAACTCGTATGGAAGTTTGAAACCGCCTCAGAAATGCAGGGGTACACAGAAGGGATAAAGACGGTCGGTCATTATGGGGCGCCTGGGTGGCTCAGTCGGTTGAGCGTCCGACTTCAGCTCAGGTCATGATCTCACGGTTCGTGAGTTCGAGCCCCACGTCGGGCTCTGGGCCGACACCTCGGAGCCTGGACCCTGCTTCAGATTCTGTGTCTCCCTCTCTCTCCCCCTCCCCCACCCTTGCTCTGTCTCTGTCTCAGAAATAAACATTAAAAAAAAAAAAAAAAAGAGATGGTGGGTCATTAAACCTGAGAAAGAAAGATCACCCCAAGGGAAGCAGGAAAAGGGCACCGTGAAGAGCGCCCCGGGGCAGGTGGCCAGCTGTTGTCCCACTTGGCACAGAGCCACCAAGAAACTGGCGGACCTCACGTCAAGATGAGCTGCTCTGCGTGAGTCATAGGACCGTCTTCCCAGGGAGTGTGGTTACCAGGGTAACTTGGTTCTGATACAAGAGTGGCGGCATAGGACCGTGTCTCTTGATTGATCCAGGATAATGGAATCAGGGAAACGTGTTTGTCAGTAGAGAGTGTGAAGCAGTGTGTGTGGGTGTAGACAGTTTCCATTTTTCACTCCTTCCTGAAGGACTAAAAAGAGCCAATACCTCAAAGGTGCTACGTGACAATAACAGCTTCTCGGTGACGGGGACGGCATCGTGGATGGTGTGGGGTAAATTGGCCACTGACGTTTGTAATAAAAATTCCCATTGAGAGAGCAAGCCGAGCCAGGGACACTTCACGGCCTCCCGAGTGATCGGACGACGTAGCACCAGCAGCCGCGATGCATCTGAACTTCTCACAAGACGCCAGTTTCCTGGGCGCTGGCAGAGGGCTCCTGGGTCAGAGAGAAAGGGGGTGATCGGTCACAGCACCGGGGAAGCAGGGCATCAGCCTCTGTGCGGATATCCCCACGCCCGACTCCCACAGGGCGACCCAAAGTGGGCCAGGTGATGCCCGCACGCACAGGGCACCGTGGTGCAGGAGAGGAGCCCGGGCTTAGGGAACCCGGGGCTTTTATACAAGGCAGCCAGCTGGCCTGACCTGGCCCCAGAGGAAGACACGTCTTGATTAGACCGGTCAGGAAACAAGCATGGCTCTGCTCTGAAGATTCCCCAGCTCCAGAGTCCGCGTCCTACACGAACAGCCTCGGAAAGATCCTGGGTCAAAGGCAGAGAGCACTGTGTCCCAGGACGCCCAGGAACGAGGCACCTGCGGAGCGTGGCCTCCCACCCGTGACGGCTCATTAATGGAGAACTAACTTTATAGGTGAGGGGACAGGGCCTGAGAAGTTACCTGAGTGTCCTGACGACACGGTCAGCCATCAGCCCCAGGACCGGTCTGACCCGAGGTCCCAAGTCACCCTGCCCCTCAGCTTTGCTGGCGCACAGGAAGCTTTGTGAACTCATGCCTTTGTGTTTGGACACAAAGACTCTTACATCATCAGAGAGCCAAGCGGCCCGGGAAAATGCATCTGGAGAAGCGTTTTAAACGGTGGAGACGACCACTGTTGTCTCTCTGGAAGAGAGCAGATCTTCCAGAATCTGGGAATTCTTTCTAAAAAGTCCCTTCCCCCCACCCATCACATTTTAAAACCTGTTAGAGCAATATTCCTCCGACAAACAAGAATTGTCAATTTCTCACCATTCCCTCTGATGTAAGTCCAGGAAAGAAAACCCAAAATCATTTTAGGTAGTTCAGTGCAACAAGGTATGGAGCCTCCACTCTGTGCTAGGAACAAGGTGCACAGGGATGTCCTCAGTTTGTCGTCTCGACAGGACAAGGACTTCATAAACCTCCAACTTCTAAAAGTTTGCAAATATATCTTTACTTATTTAAAATTTATTTACTTATTTTAAGGTAAACAGAGACCGCTGAGCGGGAGAGAAGCAGAGAGAGAGAGAGAGACAGGGAGAGAATCCCAAGCAGGGGCTCGAACTCACGAAGCCGTGAGATCATGACCTGAGCCAAAACCAAGAGTAGGACAATTAACCGACTGAGCCAGCCAGACGCCCCTGGAACTAGATCTTTAAATAGATCTTTAAATAATATAAACAAACTCCACTGGTGTTTCTGAGGAAGTCTAACACCCCACACAGCTCACAAACACAGTGATACCGTGATGGCGTTTCATTTCCTTGTTTTTACTCCCAAATACCTTGTGCGAGAGAGAAAATGAACAGTTATCCTCAAGGACAGAAAAGAAGACCCGCTCACACTCTTCAAACCCCATGGATCTCAATTCATTGCAAATCCAGCGTCGCTGTGTTGGGTTAACCCTTGCTGAAAACGCTACCTACAGAAAACATCCATCTTTAAAACAGTCGTAACTCACCCCGAACCCAAAAAATGTAAATATACAGGAGCTTTAAAATAATACCAAAACTATTTTTATTCTTCTTAAAGCCAGCACAGTGGCTTTTGGCAGAACTATCCATTTCTAATACAAAATTGGATTAAATAAATATTATCCAATGTATAAATAGACCACGGGACAATTTTGAAGGGTAGAAAAAAAATTCTTCTGTAAATAAAAAAAAAAAATTAATTTTCTTTACTGGTGAATCAAGAGTGAATCACTGTGTCATTGTAGGATTTGTCAAATAGATTACAAACCTTGATTTAATACAAAAGTCTTCATGTTGTAAAGCATTACATGTAAAAAAGATTAAATAGCAAAATTTCTTAAGGTTACTGCCTATTGCTCCTGCCACGTAATCTTTATTTTTTTTAGTGCTTCAAATAGTTTATTCATCATCCATGAGAACCTACCATAGCGCCTCTATGTGAAGGGCAGGGGTATGACAGGGAGTGTGAGCTCATCTGTGTGTGTGTGTGTGTGTGTATGTGTGTGTGCACACACGCACACATGCCTCAGGAAGGGCAGTCCATTCAGATCAGGTCAACAGTGACAAAGAGAAACTTGACTTACAAAACTTACCAAGGCGAAGAAAACGTCTTTACCGGAGATGCACAGACATGGCGGGGTGGCTCCACTTTTTAAACAGTGAAAATGAAAGCAGGTTTTAAAAACCTGATTTTCATTAGGATAAGGCAAAGATCTAGAGGCCCCGGGATGTCAACACCTTTGAAATTCTGTTCTAAGAACCCAAACCCCTACGTTGCATGAATAGGGATTCAGTGGCAAAAAGAGAAAAAAAAAACCTAGATTACTACAAAGTGCCAATTATATAATTTCATCTCTGCCTCACTTTACGTAGATTTGAGAAAAAGAATAGATTAGCGATGACCGACCCTTGGATTATTATTTTTTTGGTGGTGGTGGTGGGGACACAATAATGATTTTGAAATAAACTTCTGGGAAGAAAAAAAAAAAAAAAAACAGGCAAAAAAGCAGGCATGAGAAGTCTCTAAAAAGAACACCCAGAAAGCAGACCTACGTATCTTACGTATCTTCTTTCAAAGGTGTTACTTACATAAATCTGAGTGATCATTTAATGTCAAAAGTGTGCACCTTCATGAGTTACAGATATTTGTCTGCGAAGGAGAACAGAAACCTACTCACACTTCTAAGAAAACCTTGTACCTGTACCAGCGCAAGCATTTCTGGCACATAAATGCTCCACGGGAGGTTCAGAGATGGGAGAACTGGGTATAATCGTGAAGGCCAAGCTCACGTTCCCTTACAGGCAATGGGGCAGGGAGCACAGGATATCAAGCTAGAGTCGCTGCCCCATTCAGTGTCTCACTTGCTCGGAACAGAAACCCGACGGGGCAGTCAGTGGGAATTCCTCGTTAGAACAGATGGTCCCGTCCCATCCGCGTTGGGCGGCGGGGGGTCGGGTCTGCACCGAACAGCCAGGCAGGCGTCTCCCCCAGTCCCTTGTGGGGTCTGACCCCCCTCCCCCCGACCCGTGCAAGCACTGGGGGACCCACAGAGGAGGGCCCGGGGTAGGGACACTTCGGTTTACATTTCTGAAGAGATGTTTTTATTTTACTCTATTGTTCTGGGAAAACAGGACCACCCTTGTGTCCTCCAGGGGACGGGACCCTACGCCCGCCACACCCTGGCTGCCCGCCCGCCCCAGGAAGCATCCCCTGGTTCTTAGTGTCTGTGCAAAGGCAGGTCACCCTCTAGGCTCACGTGAGTGCTCCTGGACCCTCCCCTCACCACCAGAGTGGGTTCAGGACAGTCACGCACTTTCCAGAGGGACCCAAGTGACCAGGGGATTGTCTAAGGTGGCCAATCATGAAGACAACGGACAACAGGAGGGACATTCATAGCTCACATGGATGGTGCGCCTGTCACTGACCCACATCCTGATTTGTGAGGTCTGGAGCCCCTCAGAGGGACCTTCCAGGGGGTTAAGTCCTCGTCGTCCGGCCTTCACAGAGGGGAAGGGAAAGATCGCTAAAGTTCTGCTCTGTTAAAAATGATCTGAACTTGAAATTAATTCATGTGCCAAACTATTACGTATTAAATACTTTAAAAGAAAAAAATTAATCACACTTCCTAACTTCATTTTTTATTTATTGTTATTCCAAAGCAGGTACGCTATGAGGAGATATTTCTAAAAATACAGTTATCTGTTCTCAAAACCCTGGTTATGCAGGAGGCTAGAAATCTCTTGTCAGAAGACATTTATTAACCAGTAAAATATAAAGATCAACCTGTACTCCACCAAAGGTTCAAGTGAAATTATGTCTTTACAAAACCTTATATTTTCAAGGAATGTTTTGCAAAGAAGCAGCTTTTATAACTAGGAAGTAAATAAAAATAATATATTAATGTCTTGTGTTTGCCTGCTGAGTTAATAAATCGAGAAAACTCACAAAATGAATTATTGATAGATTGTTCCTCATTTTCTTTGACGAAAATAAAAGTAGGCTTTAGATTCACCTGGTAAGGCCTTACGTAAACAGGCAGTTCACCAATACAGTTCACTGAACTACGCTTTCTGTACAAGTAGGAATCAAACCCTTTTAGACACTGTCCTGAGAGATGACATTTAATGCTACAACCAAAATAAATAACCTAGCGAGAACAAAATTTTTTAAATGCAATAATTTCAACTTTGGAGATCTCTGTTCACCAAAATTAATCAACATTTCTAAAATATTTTAATACAAAATTATAAAAGAAAAGTGCATTAAAAGCAGAATCTTTAAAACTCTGGCACAATTACAATTATTCTGAATATATGGACTACTGCCGGTACACAATGACATTCAAGGAGAACCTCAGGATATAGAAGTCCAGTATCACAAGAATAAGTCAAATAAGGCTTTTTTTTTTTTTCCTTAAAAAAATATACAATACACAAAGCAGTTTGAAAAAAAAGTAATATTATTTAACAGTTTTCTGACTTAAATATTTTCACATAACAAAAGTTTTTATATCACCACCAATATTACTTATATACATATGCCCAAAGTGAACAACAACAACAACAACAAAAAAAAATCAAAAGATGCCCTTTGAAAAAATAACAGTGAGAATGTCTCTTTCTTCAGGAATCTGAAATGAGCCCGTCTCTTAATATACAAAGTCCATACAATATTTATAATAAAACTGCTCTCTTCTGAAACCAGGGAGGCAATGAGAGAAAATAAAAGCAATTATTTTTCAGGAAGAAAAAACCAAAGGCAAAGCAACCCCACCTTTATGTTACAATGAAAAGATACCCATTTGTGAATATAACGAATACAATACTGATCTGAAGTGCTCGCAGGGAGCTAAAAACTCTGACGCTCTCTCTGGAATCTGGGGACTAGAGCTTCTATTTACAAAATATACTGTTCAGCCACACAGAGGCCCATATATCTGCGTATGTACATATGTATTTATATATAGAACATATAAATAACTCTGAAGGAGAAATTCACATGAAGTAAAGAACTTTCCATCTTTGGAATGCTGTAGGAGCAACGCACACTGCCCCCCGCACGGGGTGGGATTTGGTTTGGGACGTGTTCAATGTGGCACCATTGATGATAGTAAAGAATTCCCTGAAATAAAAAATACACCTGCTTATGCGTGAAGAGAAAGTCACGGGGCTCGTACGGTCCTTACCTTTAATCTACAAATGCACCTCTCAGGCGTCGGGCTGGGCAGGGCCACGGCGCCCTCACCCCCGGGAGCCAGCTCTGCCCTTCCCTGCTTGTGACGTATGGCTTGTGCTTTCTGCAACCGTCTAACCCGCGTACCTGGATGTCGACTAAAGAAGCAAGTGCAGCCCCTCCCGTGAGGACGGTTTAATCCTTCTCGGCGTCGGGTTTACAGCCCCCCAGGTTTCTGCCCCGATGCTGTGTTCCTGTAGCTAATGGTCAGACAAACGTAATGCGGAGAGAACTGGTCCAGCCAGCTCTCAAGGAACTAGTTAGATTAACTTACGGTAGACCAAAAACAGTCCATTTCTAACTTCAAAATGCACAGAGGAAAAGAAATGGAAAAAACTTCCCTGTGTGTTCTGACATTTTTCGAACTTCATGCACCTAATTTTATGTGTGTTTTATAAGCTCTGCTTCTTACGACAGAAAGCATGAAGGAAACTATCTTACTTTTTCCGTGGTAACTTTCGTCTTTGCCAATACAAAGACGTCACACCACGAGGACAGTGAGATCCAGTTAAGTTCTGTTTAACTAGATGCACTGGCCGCCGAGTAGAGGGGGAAACTACCTATCGTAGTACCTGAGCTCAATGATTCGTAGACAAATGACGGCACCGCGTTCACACCGTCCCCGGTTTTTTCCTCTCAGTCTCTGAAAGACAATGATTCTTAGATAATTTTATAACTGAAACACCGCGGTGGTAACATCCTTGACACTTGGAGCTTCAACACGGACACTCCAAGCGCTCTGTTCTTCCGCCACATGCGACTCGAGGGACGGCCGTCCAGGCGGGGACGGGCGCGTCAGAACACGCCGGCCAAGGCCTGCCACTCGCTCGCGGCCTCCTGCACCACGTCTTCCAGCTGGAGGGTCCGGCTCAGCTCCTCCGCTCCGGGCTCCTGCGGGGCCACGGGCTCCTGCACGCTTCCTGCAGCACAGACGGGAAAGAGCAGGCGGGGGCTCGGCCAGCGGCACACGGCTGCTCACGTTTACACAGAGACGATTAAACAGAGACCAGGGATCTCTAAATTGGGTCGCTTTCCGTCCCACTGGAAAAATCATTTGAGCTGCAGCTTAAATAATTATGGGGGTGACAACTTCCGCTCTTGGAATGTGAATGAACGGCCCTTGCCGCGCACGCTCGCTGCCGGACGGTCACGTCAACGCGGGCCGTGGTGAGCGATTAATCACGAATCCCACCAATACGGCGGGCATGGCCTCCTCACAGGACGAGGAGCACAGAATGTTTGTGTGACAACAAAGGCTCCCTCTCTGGATGCCCCGCCCCAGGTGAAGGCCCGTCCCGCTGGCTCCCGGACCCCGCCGTCCTGAACAACCATGATCCCGAGACACAGAAGCACGGGCCTCCCGCTCAGCTAGCAGTGTCCACGGTGGCCGTGGCGAGGCCATGTGCTCCCCTTGCCTCCCTGGCACAGCCGGGTGCTGTGCGGGCCACCAAGGACCAGGAGGGAGACGGGCCGGGGCGGGGGGCAGGGGGGAGACGGGCCGTGGGGGGGGAGGGGGGGCGGGGGGCAGGGGGGAGATGGGCGTGGTGGGGGGAGGGGTGGGGGGCAGGGGGGGAGACGGGCCGTGGTGGGGGGGGGCGGGGGGCAGGGGGGAGACGGGCCGGGGCGGGGGGGAGGGGGGAGACGGGCCGGGGCGGGCCGTAGCAGGCGGGGGCGGGCCTTACCGGTGTAGCTGTGCGCCCGCTTCATGTGCAGCTTCATGTTGCTCTTCTGGGTGAAGCCCATGACGCAGTAGTCACACTTGTAGGGCCTCTCGCCCGTGTGCTTCTTCATGTGCACCTGCAGCGCGCTCTTCTGGTTGAAGGCCTTCTCGCAGAGCGTGCAGTGGAACGGCCGCTCCCCTGGGGGGACCACACACGTGAGCGCCCTCCGGACGCGGCGCACACGGGAGCGCCCCCCTCCGCCCCCCGCGCCGCCGCGCCCGAGGGCACACACGGGGAAAGCGTCCTGAGCAGCCTCCACAGAGTGCTAGGGCGAATGTACCCCACAGCGAGACCCAAAATAAAGGCTGAATCAAAAGCTACTGCAACTCCTAGAAGCATCTGGAAATAAAAGGAGAACGCCCGTGGCTTACACAAAATGTTGCTGATACACCTTAGGCAGTAAGGCAAGAAAACATTAAGCAGGCGAGAACATCAAAACCACTTAATTAAAAGGCTGATTTATCTAGTATTTTCTCAAATGCCATTTTAGCTGCTTTTGAGTTAATGCACAAGCTGAACACTGAAGGCAAAGCTTCCATGTCGGCCTCCCGCGGCCAGCCCGTCTGGCAGTGGGCTCGTCTCCAGTGCCCCCTCCGGCCCGCAGCCCTGCCCCTCGCCGTCCCTGCCTCTGCCCCACACGCCGGGCCACCGCCAAGCCCCCAGGGCACGACCCCTTCCTCTGGGCCTACAAGGTTCTTTCCCGTGGACTCTGCACGGCTGCCTCCTGGTCAGGGGTCTGTCCCTCTCCCGGCCCGGCCTTCCTGGACCACGTGTCAGCAGGAAGCACCGCGCGGTGGCTCAGAGATCACCTGCCCTGCATGCTCCCAGGGTGTCACGCCAAGTCCGTCCCTGCTACCCAGCGGCCGAGACACAGGAGGTCTCAACCACGGTTCACCGGTGCCAGGCAGAGCCGTGAAAGGGCTCCGACGCTGTCCTGCCGTAATCCCCGGGACTCTGCACGCGAGGACGTCGTACCTGTGACGGTGCTCCCTCACACACAGGGAACCGTATCACAGACGTCATTACAACCACCGGTGAGGGGACTCGGGGGACCCAGAGGGGGGATCGTCCCTGTGGGCCCACACACACCCTGCCGGAGCAGAGGCGGCCGCAGGGACCGGAGGCTGCACGGGGCTCTCCGCTGGTTTGCAGACGGAGCGCCCGCGGGACGGGGGGCGGTCCCGGTCAGCGGCACGCAGCGCACGGGGCGACGTGCCAGCAGCGGGCTCTCCACGCCTCCGTGCGCACCCCGCTCGTTGGCAAAGCCCCTTAGCGCGTCAATACACGAGCAGGTAGGGCATCGCTGCTTTTCACTCCCACGCTGCCGAGTGCCGGCCTGTGCGGACCACCGGGGACGTCCCCGAGGACGCCAGAGCCCGGGGCCGGCCAGGGGCACCGGAGGGCGCAGAGGCCTCGTGGGGGGCGGTGTCGGGGCTGACACCTGAAGAGGAGTCAGAGGAGGCCGGGCGGAGGGAGACCTGGAGGCCAGCACAGGTCGCGCACAGCAACGCCAGTCACGGGACAGCAGGCGCAGCTGCAGGTCCTCAGAGGGCACGAGACGGCCACGTCCGCCTGCCCCCCAGGGTCTCCACCCGGCCGGCGCGGAGGCAGACCAGGCCTCGGCGGAGCAGGGAAGGCGCTGAGGCAGAGGCCGCCGGGCCGGGTCAGGGCGGGTGGCGCGTCACGGGGCGGGAGAGGCAGGGACAGACCCGAGCAGGCTCAGGTGGGGACAGGACGTCCGCACAGAGAAGCCTGAGGATGCAGGGGAAGGGAAGGAAGGGCCCCCGAATGCGGGCCCAGCCCCGGAGGACGCAGCAGCCGGCGCCTCCCGCGTCGTGAGTTCTGTGGTCGCCCAGGAGACCACAAACTCCGTGGCCTGCGGAAGCCAGCGTGCCAAGTGAGCGACGGCAGCGTGCAGGCCCAGCTCCACAGGGCACGTGTGGCGCGATCCCCTTACTCGTCGGCGGCGCCCCGGTTACCTGTGTGGATGCGGCTGTGCCGCTCCAGCTGGCTGGGCTTGGCGAACGCCTTCTCACAGGTGTCACACTTGAACACTCTGGGCTTCTGGGAGCTGAGGGAAGGGCCGGCTTGGTGCGTCTGCATGTGCTCCTGTTAACGACCACACAAGACACCTGGGGTCACGCCGGGACCACAGACCTGTGACAGGAAAGGCAACTCGGCCACGGGATCACGGCCGCGGCACGGCCCACCCGGGGCCCCGCCCCGCGGGTCGGACACAGCAGGCCGACCCCGCCGCCCTCGGGCACCAGCTGTGAGGCTCTCCAGGGCCTCTGTCCTCCCTCGTTGCCCGTGACCTTGACGGTTTTTAGGAGCACCGCTCAGCTATTCTGTAGCATGTTCGTCAGCTGAGAACCGTCTGAAATGTTTCCCGTGACGGGACCGTGGCTCTGGGCTTAGGGGGTAAGGAGGTGTCTCGGTCCCAGACTATCAGGGGCACACAGGCTGCTCCATGACCGTGACCGTGGACAAGCTGCAGCACGTGGCTGACATCTCACCTGTCAGCCCCTCCCAGGCACACTTAACTCTGCTTTTCGCGCATCCTCGTGCGCCCTGGGGAAGAAGGAAGGAGGAGGGGACGCCACGAGGGCGGTGTCCAGATTGCTTGGGTTTGTCTCCTCTTCCTGGCCATTAACTTCTCCAAGCACATTTACGCCCGCGAGGACTCGCGGGGATTTATCGTGCGCCGTGGGTTATAACCCAACGCTACCTCATACCTTTTCTTGCTGCAACTGTTCCAGCTCTGGCCGCCGGGAGCTCTTCCAGAGGGTTCCCGGGTGCCTTCGACACATTTGTTACCCTTTTCTTTCCACCGGTGAGATTCGGGACTTCCACCGAATCGCGTCGGTCACCCTCGGAGGGGGTGGCGGTGCTGGGGGACGGCGGCCGGGCCGCAGGGGAGCCTACCTTGAGGTGAGTGGCGCGCTTGAAGGCCTTCCTGCACACGGGACACACGTGGATGCGCTCCCGGCCGTGCACCTCCTTGCTGTGCTGCAGCAGCATGGCGGCCGACGCGAAGCCGCGGCCACACTCCACGCACTGGTGCAGCCGGGCCTCCTTCTCGGGCGGCCCGCCCTGGGCCAGGCTGGCAGAGACGTCAGCGACCTGCGGCGGGGCCGGAAACCCCGGGCGTTACTCCACGGCTGCGGCTCGCAGCAGAGCGACAGAGGCACCCTCCGACACAGGCACACCCAGCCCCGAGCGTCGTCTGTCACCCTAGGGGGGGCGGCGGGGACCCAGGCATCCTATCTGACCGGCCCGCTCTCGCACTCGGGGCAGAGTTTAGAGAACGGAACGCGGTTCCGCACACATGACCTCCCAGGTGCAAATTCGGCTCCCACCTGACGTCCCGGCTGCTCTGGAGAGAGCTTCTCCACCCTGTCCCTGGCTTCCTCGTCTGGTCAACCGTAACTATCAGGGCTGGCGACGGTTCGATGAGGTAACCCATGAAAGGTCCTGAGAATGACGCCTGGCTTACAGCACGTACTCAGGAAATGCTACTCGTGATGGTAGTTTTAGCAGAGACAAGTATAAAGGACACTGCCCCCACAATGCTGCTGCCTTGGCTGAAGATCTTTTCAGCAAAGTGCAATATAAACAATACTTAGTAGAAGGGGTTTTTAGCTTTTGATTGGATGAGAGCATTTTCTCCAAACTTTAACCACAATGAATTAGGTTTTCAAATCATGTTAATGGGATGCTATTAGCACCCGGAGAATAAATAAAGCCAGAGGAGTTTACTACTCACTTTTATAAAAAAGACTTTGGTTTTGCAGGTGAAAACTTATATAGAACAATTTAGTGGAAGAAAATCAGAAATAGTTATAAAGATAATTGATGGGATTTTCAACATTTTTGTTCTAGTTTATCAAGTACTTTTTCATAATACTGTAATATACAGAAGTGGATAAAATTTAAACACCTAACAAGAAAAGATTTCTACAAGGTGCTCTAATATTATTAATCTGTGCTGTAATAAAAAAAAAAAGAATGGAATGAAAAAACAAAATAGAAAACATGAGAGGCACAGTTGCGTCACATGCCATAAATAGGTGTCACTTTGTGGTGTCTGTTAGGGGTACACGTTTCTACATGTGACGGTGTGTGCAAAGCAAAGAAACAAGGACGCACTGTGTATTCAGATCAGCGCATAAAATATATTTGTTGTGAGTCAAAAAAAAGTCTGAAAACCCCTGGAATAAATCAGACTCAAAGCGCCTGCGTGGCTCAGTCGGTTGAGCGTCCGACTTCGGCTCAGGTCATGATCTCGCAGTTTGAGTTCGAGCCCTGCATCGGGCTCTGTGCTGACAGCTCGGAGCCTGGAGCCTGTTTCAGATTCTGTGTCTCCTCTCTCTGCCCCTCCCCTGCTCGTGCTCTGTCTCTGTCTCTCTCTCTCTCAAAAATAAATAAACATTAAAAAAAATTAAAACAAAAACAAAAACAAACCACACGATTAAAGCAAATGATGCAAAAAGTGCAGTCCCTAAAACAGACCCTGGGAGCTAATGGCGCTGACGTGCCTCCATTCCTCCGCCGGTCCTTCCCAGTAGCTATGGTAACTGGACGCCATCACAAGACATGAAGACTCGAGGCGGCGCCCTATCGCTGGGACCACAAGTGAAAGATCAGATGGGGAGCCTCCCCAGGCCGTCCTCCACGGGCAGCACAGCCCGAGAGCCCCGGAGACAAGTGGGCTACCATGACCCCCGCTGACATGCAGCTGCATGAGGCTGACCGTGTCTCAATTCTTCATCACAAAGGAGTCCTTGGGGGGCGCCTGAGTGGCTCACTTAAGCATCTGACTTCGGCTCGGGTCATGATCTCATGGTTTTACAAGTTCAAGCCCCACGTGGGGCTCTGTGCTGACAGCTCAGACCTGGAGCCTGCTTCACAATCTGTGTCTCTCTCTCCATCTGCCCCTCCCCCACTCGTGCTCTCTTTCAAAAATAAAAAAAAATAAAAAAAATAAAAAAGGAGTCCTCATCCCATTGAAAGGCCAATGAGAAATTTTCTTGAAAACTTACTTGCTAAAATTGCATAAAATGTAATGCTGCTTACAGTCAGTATTTATTATCTGTACTTTAACTTTGAAAAGTTTTAAGGAAAGAGTTTTTAGATTCTTGTATATTTAGAACTATCATTCACTAAATCTTAGACCCTGAAAACATGCATTTTGAGTACAAAACTGGTCAAATGACAAATAGGTCATGCAGACACATATAGGTGTGATGCATGAAAAAGTATAAGCAGACTTAAAACAATCAGCAAAGGCTTGACAAGAAAACCTATGAAAAGAACTAAACGCAGGTAAACGGCCGAGTGAAATCGGATCGGTTGGCCAGAGGAATAAATTTACAACCAGACTCACGAGTTGTTTCTACCTGACCCTGCAATACGGAAAGCCCACCCAACAAGCAACATATCACCGCCCGGACGAGACCAGTGTCCTCCGCTCACCACTGGCTGCCCCGCAGCGCCCACTCCTCATCCCTGCTCGGGTGCAGACGGCCCCCCCAGAGGGACCAGCCCTTCCCGGTCCGTGTGCGTCAGCACCTGGGGCTGAGTGTGACGTACCTGGTAGGCGATGTCTTCGCCAGCAGCGGAGGAGGGCTGGGGGGTGTGGCTCACTAAGATGACCTGTGGGGAGCCCGCTCCCCCTTGGCCGGAGAGCGAGGGATCCGTGAGTAAGGCTGGGAACTGCTGACCCTGCTGGAGACAGACTGTGTCAGAGGCCGTACCGTTATCGAACCCAGGAAGAATTTAAAAGATCGCTTCGGGAGCCGTTACTGTGGAAAATGAGCTGGCAGGCCCTCGGAAACAACCACAGAATCAGCAGGTGACCGGGCAGCTCCGTCCCAGGTATCTGCCCCAGGGAAACAAAGACGCTTATGTACGAACATTCGCGGCAACCAAGAAGGGGTTGTAAACCGAGGTGTATCTACGCTTTTTTCAGCCACGAGAAGGGTGAGCCGTGGAAACAGAAGACGCTGAGTGAGGGGGGCCGGTGCAGACCCACTCATGTGACGCGTCCCAAACAGGTGCGTCCACAGAAGGGGAGAGCGCCTGGTGCTTGTCAGGGGCGGGGGAGACGGCGAGAGGTGGGCAGGGGTGACACGGGGGTGACTGCGAGCTGCTCACGGTGCCACATTTCTGAGGTGATGATATGTTCCCGAACTAGATGTGATCATGTGTGTGCAACTCTGTAAACATACTAAAGACCGGTAGGTTGTATACTTTAAGTTGAACAAGTGAACACTACAGCACACACGTTATATCTCAACAAAGTTGTAAATATATATATATATCATAAGCACTCGCGCTTAAAAACACACATTTGGGGGGTGCCTGGTGGCTCAGTTGGTTAAGCATCTGACTCTTGGTTTCAGCTCAGGTCATGATCTCGCGGTTCACGGGTTCAAGCCCCACATGGGGCTCTGTGCTGACAGCTCAGAGCCTGGAACCTGCTTCGGATTCTGTGTCTCCCTCTCTCTCTGCTCCTCCCCTGCTCATTCTCTCTCTCAAAATCAACTTTAAAAAAAAAACCCAGAACACCACACATTCCATTTTGCTGTGGCCCACCAGCTCCTTTGAGCCTTCCCCTGCTCCAGCACACCTCCCACTGCGCCCGGCGGGCCGACCGCACACGCCAGCGCGGGAGCCACGCAAACGTCGCACACACACAGCGCGGGCTGCCGAATCGGCACAGACTCCGACACGGCCGACCCGCGATCAGAACGTGTGCGCGAAACACAAGGATTCAAGAGCCAACACCCACGCACGAAGGGGCCAGGAGTCTCCAAGAGAACTTGGGTCGTAAAGAACGTGGCCCGTGTCACAGGTCCCCCACGGCTGAAGACAAGGGCTGTTCTTGTGTCTTTGGGACACTGCGCGAGCTGTGCTCCAATGGGGCAGAGACTTGAGCAGGGGTGGGCGGTGGAAAATGGACTGAGAAGGCAGTGAAGGAATTTTAGGTCCACTTCTTGTGGAAAGACACTTCCCAAGGCACACAGGGAAACAGAGGCAATGGGGCAGAACATAAATTTACAAGGACATCGTCATAGATTCTAGACAAAAGGAGCGTCTTAAATTGATTTGGATTCTCTGCTTTCTGCAGGCACCTTTACAAAAAAACCAAAATGATATTTTAGGTGTCTCCATATATCAAATTTTTTTACACGGACGTATTTTGAAAAGTTCCGATCTACATCCACAGAGCTTCCCGCTCGCTATCCCCCTCTGGTGGGGAAGACGCTTCGATACGGCTCCCTTCAAGTACTGGTGACTCCCGCACCGTCCGTGGTGCCTTGTCTGCGGCCGGCTCTGCCTGCCCTCTCGCCAAACCACCCGATTTGGGGGAATGGCATCGATCAAAATTCGTCAATTCCCATTTCGTAATTTTACCCGTCAAAGACAAATGCAACTGCTGGCCAGAAATTCTGATTCACCTGAGAACCAGCGTTGGCTCGGTAAATCCATATACTCTCAAAGAAAGCTAAGGCCTCTGCGATACTCAGCTCCTATAGGGTTTTCGAGGAGAAATCGCAGCTCCTTTTGTTCCGAAGTGACAAAATTACAGAAGCGAGGGACAGATGAGCAGTTGTCAGGGGAAGGGGATGCAGGAAATCAAACGTGAGGGACCTCGTGGGCTGGAACTTGTGGGATGGGAGGTCCTGTGATACTACACCGGCAGCTTCACAAGATACTACCACTGGGTGCGCCGGCTCCCCCCGTATGTTTCTTAAAACTGACGACGAGTCGGTAATTATCTCAAAAAGTTTAATGAAAAGAACCCCAAACACACGTAACTTACTAGCTTATCGTTGGTGGTTCAACTGCTAATATTAAGTCTTCCTAACGTATACACCCTGATTTAAAAATCAAGCATTCAGGAGCACCTGGGTGGCTCAGTCGATCAAGCGTCCAACGTCAGCTCAGGTCACAATTTCGCAGCTTCTGAGTTCGAGCCCCATGTCGGGCTCTGTGCTAACAGCTTGGAGCCTGGAGCCTCTTCGGATTCTGTGGGTGTGTGTGTCTCTCTCTGCCCTTTCCCTGCTCCTGCTCTCTCTCACACACGCTCAAAAATAAATGAATGTTAAAAATTTTTTTAATATATAAAAATCAAGCATCTAGTAAAATAAATGCTCAACCATCAGCCACACTCATGAATGCAGTGACCTGAATCTGCTAAAATGACGCCATCTGAAAGTCATTTCTTTTCGCTTCGCAGTATTGCTTACAGTGTATTTTTTTGCTATATTTGGCTCGCACTGTGTTGGAAGTTACAGGAATTCTCGCTCTCAAGCACACGTGGGTTTTGCAAGCACCTGAACACTGCTGGGCCGAGGGCTGCAGGAGAGTCACGGGGAGGGAGGGGACCACTACCAGACTCCAGCCCCACCCACTACTACTGAATCAACCCTGCAGGACGAGAGCCAAGGATTCTCACGTGCAAACAAGTCTGGGAAATACTGCTGCAAAATTACCAAGAGCTGCCACACTGATGGGTGAGACTTGGTACGACGGCAAATCTGACTCCCTGTCAGGTCCCTCTAAGTCAACCTAATTTAATATTCCCATGTGCTAATCTCACCAGGAATATGTTCGTAGCAGCTCATGGCCTCAATTCCCTGTAGAACTCTTAATGAACTACAATAAACCCTGCGCCTCAATGAAAATGCCGCGAGAGTTAGAACAAGCCAGGACCAGGACGGGACACGCACAGGAAGGAAGCAGAGGAGCTGGAATTAGCAGCCCGGGCTAAAACAAGTCCCGTTGCTTCAGAACCGGCTGCTTTTCACATCGAGAGTCTCCAATCAGACTTGTCAGTGTCCGCTTCACCCCACTGTCAAATTCTGACTTCTTATTAAGACCCGGAAAACCACCTTTACATGTCTAACCACTAAGTTTCCTATGTTTGGTACCGGGCCAGTTATCTGTACTAATAGAGTTAATAAAAGCCAAACGAACAAACAAGAAACCAAAACCCACAAGAATTCATATAAAATAGAATTCCCATCAAGAATCAGTTACTTCTTTTTGTTTTCAGAATGCTGAAGAATCACTCTGCTTTCTTGAACAGAGTTTTAAACATATGCTTGCACTTATTTCCTTATAAAACTGTCACACTTAGGGGCGCCTGGGTGGCTCAGTCGGTTAAGCGTCCGACTTCGGCTCAGGTCATGATCTTGCAATTCATGGGTTCCAACCCCGCATCGGACTCTGTGCTGACAGCTCAGAGCCTGGAGCCTGCTTTGGATTCTGTGTCTCCCTCTCTCTGCTCCTCCCCTGTTCATGCTCTGTCTCTCTCTCTCTCTCTCTCTCTCTCTCTCAAAAATAAACACGAAAAAAAATTTTTTAAAACAAACAAAAAAAACTGTCACACTTAGCCACCTAGCGACGACACACCCTGGGCCTGATCCCCACCCCCACCAACAACAGTCCAACATTTGGAAAGAAAACCTAACTTCAGGTTTGCAGTTGAAAGAGCAATCTTCATAACCCACCAATTTTTCTTTTAATACTTCCCCTAGCGGAGTAACTACAAAGTCACTTCTTAATCCAAGTGTGTGTCACATCACTGTATTCTAACTTTGGCTTCAACACATTATATTTTTCAATAAACTAATTCTTTTCTGTCTCAGAATGATCATTTACCCCACAAAATATTCTTCTCTAGTTGGGCTAGTTTCAAGTTTTAAATTACGATTAATCGTGGTCTTAGATAAATGTATTCGTCTCAAAGATTCTGCTACGACAGACTCAACTTCGAC
The DNA here is from genome assembly GCF_018350195.1 of Panthera tigris. Classification (NCBI taxonomy): domain Eukaryota; kingdom Metazoa; phylum Chordata; class Mammalia; order Carnivora; family Felidae; genus Panthera; species Panthera tigris. Next base: position 91,419,669 of record NC_056671.1, on the reverse strand, counting down.
CCTTGGCTAAAAACTATTTAACGATACGATGTAAGTAAACTACTTAAGACCACCTTTTTTTGTTTTGAGAACCATTTTCTTTTGTGGACTTTATAAACAGACACAGAAAAATAGAAAAATGACACTCAAAAAAGTGTATTACTTTTTAAATATACTGCCTCCTTAAATTGTAATTCACGTGTTTACAATCTCGTGTCCTTCCCGTGCCTTTAGGGGGACCCTGATCTTCCACGTGCTGTGTGACTTTCACCTGCAGACAGCAGCTCCTTCTCACTGCTCTCACTTATTTCCTCACTGAATTCAAGCAGCACATGTTGTGAATAGTCTTAAGGGACTAATATTAAGCCATTCGGCTTTTGCGTCTTAGTGACTCTCGCCTGTATGCAACACTTACTGCTAGAACGATTAATTTCTCACAAATACCTTTGATTTCCAGGTCACATTTTTATAGTCATAATCGATCCTGATAATTTACATATTTATAGACACTTCCATAGATGTTCACTGACCTCTTGACAATGATGGTTTTATTTGTACAACAATTCATTACACTTAGAAAAATTACACTCCTAAAGCTAAGACAGGTTTGCTCTGTTTTTCTTTTCAAATTTTCAGTTTTAAATCATTGTGAATCCAAGTTTGGCAGCTGACAGGAAAGATTCAAGTAAAACCACAGAATTTCTCTTGGAGATCAGTAATACTACTGTTGCAGAAAACAAAGCGATCTAATTTAACCAACAGAAAATAAACCCATAATCAGAAAAGCAAATGGTTCCCTGGCTCTTTCTGATCAAACCTTACCCCACCCCACAAAAGTCATTCAAAGGCACTGAATTTCATTAAAATCTGTACCTTGAATAGTTTTTACCTTACGCTACTTCCGGAACTACGTGGCTAGAAGTGCACACGGGGACACGGCCCGGGGGCTGGAGACAAATGCAACACGACGGCAGTCACGTCGCCGAGGCCGAGCGCCGGCCACAGCCGGTCAAGGGCAAGGCGGCACCATGCGTAGGTCAGGCTTTGAATGGCGACCACGATACAAGGTCCTGTCTACAGCTACCACCGTGTGAATATAAAATCGGCAGCTTAGCAGCAAGTCAAAGGTGGAGCAAATAAACTAAGGCCCTTTATGGCATCGTGGACCTGGACCGGCAGTCTGTTCTTCGCAGAGTTAAGTGCGTAAAAGGTACTTTCTGCGCAGCCTCCTTCCCCACCCGCCCGCCCCGGATCACGGATGACCCGAACCCAGCCCTGTGACGGACGCGCTAGAATCAGGGTAGGAAATAACAACACACAGCGATTCACCAGAAAACAATCAGGCTCCCTGCATCCTGCATCTAGAAAGAAAACACAGCACATGGACCTCTTAAGACGGCTACCCCCTGCCCCATATATGTATGTATGTAGGTTCCACGCCCAACACAGGGCTTGACCTCACAACCCCGAGATCGAGTCTGATGCTCTACCGACTGAGCCACCCAGGCGCCCCACCCCACAACAGATGCTAATTTTCAGGTGCCCCCCCCACATCAGAATGCTAATTTTCAGGCCCCCCCACAACACAATGCCAATTTTCAGGTGCCCCCCCCACATCAGAATGCTAATTTTCAGGCCCCCCCACAACACAATGCTAATTTTCAGGCCCCCCCCCCAACAACAGGATGCTATTTTCAGGCACCCCCCCCCCACAACAGAATGCTATTTTCAGGCGCCCCCCCCCCACATCAGGATGCTAATTTTCAGGCACCCCCCCCCCATCAGAATGCTAATTTTCAGGCGCCCCCCCAAAACACAATGCTATTTTCAGGCGCCCCCCCCCACAACACAATGGTATTTTCAGGTGCCCCCCCCACATCAGAATGCTAATTTTCAGGCCCCCCCCAACACAATGCTAATTTTCAGGCGCCCCCCCCACAACAGAATGCTATTTTTCAGGCACCCCCCCCACAACACAATGCTCATTTTCACACGCCCCCCCAACAACAGAATGCTATTTTCAGGTGCCCCTCCCCCCCACATCAGGATGCTAATTTTCAGGCTCCCCCAACACAATGCTATTTTCAGGCGGCCCCCCCCCACAACACAATGCTATTTTCAGGCGCGCCCCCCCCCCACATCAGAATGCTAATTTTCAGGCGCCCCCACCAACACAATGCTAATTTTCGGTATTCAGAAGGGTGACTGTGTCATGAAAACAGGTGCTGAGTAACACGTGAGAACACGTAACTGTCACACGATGTGAGCAAGGACTGGCTGCACAGAACTCAGCAGGTGCCCCCCCCCCCGCCCCCCCCCGCACAGCGCCCACCACACGCTTTTCCACAGAAGGCCACTCGGTGAGGATGAGGTTCACGGACGCTGGCTTCCAAGTGGCCCTCCCAGGGGGGCGCCCGGGCAGCGTCGCCACCGCGTGCGTGTCACCCCGGGGGCCCCGACAGGGCCACTGGCCAGCAGCCCTCGAGCACTTCGCAAGCGCGACGGCCTGTGTTCCTACGGCTGGAAACTGGCTCAGCACTGGCCAGGGGGCGAGGCGGGAAACGTCCCTCTTTTACAAATGGAAAGAACTAGAACCTAGAAGAGGGAAGTCCGTTTGCAGAGTCAAAACAGCCAGCGTGCGCCTGGCATGACGGGTCCGGGACACTGTCGCCCCGGGGGCCCGGTAAGTACCCTTCCGCACAGGGCCGCCGGGGGGCGGAACGATGGTGCTGCCCGAACGCGCTCTGCGTCCTAAGGGGTTCGGAGCCAGGGGGTCAGAGGGAAACTAGGTTCTCCTTAATTACCTTCGTTCTACCGTATCGTGGCTTTTCCAACTAAACGGAGACGTGCTGCGGTGTCCCAGCTCAACGCACTATTCAAAACGCACACCTGCAATCCAGCACGGCCACCTGCTGACTCATCGAAGGACACAGTGACTGAGAGCGTGAGATCCCTCCACCACCTGTGGGGCCCCTGAGGGCCACAGAACGCCCCTCAATAAACTCCTAGAGCTACATGCTGCGGAGCCACTCCAAAACTGCGTATTCCTGAAATCACTGACGGGGAAGATACTCACCGAGCAGTAGCGGGCGAGAGGTTCCCACCACGCCACGTACACACGAACTCATTTCTGTAGAAACGTTAACGCGTGAAGGTTTACAAGGATATATATACTAACACAGCAATCCTAGTTCCGTTTGGGCAGTGGATTTTTTTTTCTTTTTTGAGATGGGGGAAGAGAGAGACACAGAGAGAGACAGCGTGAGCGCCTGCGAGCAGAGGAGGGGCAGAGGGAGAGGGAGAGAATGGCAAGCGGGCTCCACCCAAAGCACACAGCCCGACTTGGGGCTTGACTCTATGACCCTGGATCGTGACCGGAGCAGAAATCAAGAATCAGACGCCCATCCGACTGAGCCTCCCAGGCACCCCTGGGGAGGAGGATTTTTTGAAAACAGTTTTCTGTATTATCGGAATGTTCTTGTTCTCTCCTTTGTGCATTGAACATACTACTTGTATTTTCATCAGGAAAAAAAAAAACAATTTTGAAACAGACGATCAGAATACACACTTAGGAAAGAATAAACTAAAGGGTAGTCTCCATGAAGGAAAGGCCGTGCTCTACCTGAGAAGCAATGTTGAGTGTGACCGTGTCCAGTCCTCCGGAGAGCAAGCCCTGAGTATCGGCCAGAGTCAGCGTGACGCTGGCATCTCCCCCCGCCCCTGATGAAGACATGACCAGGTTCTGAGTAGATATGGCCGACGGAGACATGGGTGTCGTCGAAGGCAGGCTTCCAGTTGTAGCATTAAGTTCTGCAAAAGAGAAGAATGAACACGTCAGTGGCGGAGCTAGATAAGCCCGGTTCCGCTGGGACAGGAAGAGCGGCTTTCATAGAGGAACTGTGTCTGTCATCGTCAGCGTCTATATCGCCCCCGCTTTTGAAATTGCATCAAGATAATCAGAGAATCTTTTGTTCCCATTTCATGGCAAGGCTTCTATAGTTCCTAAATATCTTTATATACATAAATACACTCTGCTTAAGTATAATGTAGAGAAAAAACAAAACAGGACGAGAAGAGTAAAAATATGACCCTACAGTCCTAGTCACTACCGCTAAGGCAGAAGGAAACTGCCAAGAATTTCCAGGACACCGTCCCCGTCGAGGACCAGAGAGCAGCCTGAAGGCACCGAATGTGACCCCCTGAGCACCGATCGGCTCCAAAGCTCACGTGACCATCTCTGCCGAGGCCTCCCCTCCACTTCCTTTAGGTCTGCTTCGTCTGAAATGAACCTCATGCGCCCTATAAACATTAATTTATCCTTCGTGATATCTTACTCTTCTTTGGAAAAGACAACAAGACTTTTTGACACTTTCCCCCTGTAGCCAATGAGAAGAGAAAGGAAGGTATCTGGGACAGAATCAGGCAAAGGAGGGCCTTTTCTTCTACGAAACAGAAACTCATGCACCCGACTGGCAAATGAGAGGGCTGAGCACGGGGTGTCAAGGGCCTGCGGTCCGCACCGACAAAAACACGCTTGTGAGGTTTCACTGGTAAGCATAGCACACATGCACATGCGTGTACACACACACACACACACACACACACACACACACGCACGCACAAATCTCACGATCTAGGCTTCCATTCACCTAACAAACATGACTTATCATCCACGGTGTCAGCCGCTGGGCTCGGTGCTACAGATACACCAAGATGGTAACTGCAGCAGAGTTGAAAACACTATTTCCTCATTAGGTGTGAAAACAAAACAAAAAGAGACTCCTGAGGATCCTTGGCAGTGACTTGGGTCACATCGGTCCAGAGCCTCTGCTCTGATCAGGGGCCAACAGGGAAGCTAGGTTACTTACTTGTAACTGGAGTCCTCCAAATACAATGCCTCCATAGATCCACACTCTTGGAGTCCCACACTGTGCTGCACAGACCTGGAACCTTCAAAAGCAGTATAACCATTAGGAGGCTAGGAGTCTCTGCTCTGCACAGCCACCGGGGCTCCAAAGACAACCTCGCCGGACCCCTCCCACCTTGCCGGGCATCTGCGCAGAGCGGACTGCTAAGACACGCTAGGACCGGAGGAGTGTGGATTTGTGGAGGGTGTATGTTCTAAGCACTCCAGTTACCAGCACGACGGTCAAGCTCGTGTTCTAACCTCACCTCCACGCACCCTTACTCTCGCAGACCAGCATGATTTTAACAGGAGTGGGCAAAGATTAAAAAGAAGGATCCTGTAAAACGTGGCAGTGACCAGACGGGTGAACCGATGTCGGTCAAAATCACTAAGGAGAAGACGGGGGCCGGGCTGTCAAAGCGCCGGGCGGAGAGAGGCGTGCCGGCACCAGGCTCGCCAGGATTAGATCTACGAGAAGCAAAGCCAAGAGCCGCTCCTCGGATGGCCAAGACTTGGTCAAACCTCACCCGAAGTAAAGGAATTCCTGAAGTAAAGGAACGAGACCTCTTCTCCCCTCCCACCAGTAGCGTCTTTCTCTCTGACGATTATTAACGTAGGGAGAGGGTCCAGGGCTGTGCAGCACAAGAAACGCAACGAGAAAACAGAAGCCTGTGTGTCGTTTCGCTGAAGCGAATCCTGACACACGGGCCAGTGGAGACACTAACCTCACACAACGCCTGGAGCTCACGTCTCTGTCCAAGTGTGGGGTGCACTTCACGTGCGTGCTTCGTTCAAGACATTTCCCACAAAGAGGATATCAGCTCAAGTACAATTTCAATCCTCAAAATGGTCCAAAAACAGGTGATGTGAGTAGGAAAAAATGGAATTTTCTTCAGCATGAAATTAAGTAACTAAATCACATTTGTTCAATATATAGTTCTAAATTACGGGAAAAGATTTATTTAAAGCTCAGAAACCACAGTTTTAACTCAAATACTCTCAACATGGAAACTGAGACTGAATACTGGAGCAAAGGCTGCGAAGTCTTACTTTCAGTTTTCATTCACCGGCTCTGAAGCACAAACGTTCGGGCTGTACCACAGACGGCTAGGTCCTACTTCGGCATATGATTCTAACTCCAAAAACAGGAACGTCTAAAGGATTAACAAATCTCTTACGGTCCTCAAACCCAACACTGTATTCAATCTTTGTTGGGATAAGGTTTCATAGCTTCTAAGAAAACTTAATTACGATTTGGGAAAGTTTCATAAGTAGTTTAAAGGATGTGAGATCAGTTTTTTCTTGAGATAAACAAAGATGTGGCAAGAAAGGGTGGGGGGGGGGGTCACGGGAACAGGGAAACACACAGTCCAGCCATTCGTTTCCAAGGAGAAAGTGGGGAGAATGTCCTCCTTAATTATAAAATGTACCCAACAAATGGGGAATGGGAAATAAGTAATTGATTATACTTAAATCTAGAAGACACCAAGGCTAAAATAACCTTACAAAGGAAGGAAAGAATTCCTTTTTTTCACTGAAAGCATAACCCAATTTATTCATCAAAATTATCTTAACAGTGGACGAGGGTAAGAACAAAAAGATGATTCCCGTTTGAGATCAATTCCTTAAAAAGTTGTGCTAAATCTCAAGCCTCTGAAAGGGTACTTGCGTCACATCTGACCGTTTTCTGATACAAGCACGTGTGTCCGATGCTGTCGCGGACGCCCGTGGAGCCAGAGAAATGGCCTTCGGCCCCGTGTCAGACACCCGAGCACAAGCTCGTGTTTCTGTCTCGCATGTGAAACGCTGACTGCAGTACTTTGATTCCCGTATAGCCCCCTGGAACGTAACACACTTCTTTTCAACGCTTCGGTCAGGATGCATGCCGTCCCGGGGGGCTGGGGAGCCTCAGCCCATCTTGTGAGCAAGATGGAAAGAACTACAAGTGAGAACAGTCACGGGCATGCCAGCCTGCTCTGGTCTAAAGGACTGGCTGGCAACAGAAGTTTTGTAAAATCACTGAGGGTTTTAGAAGAGGCATGTCTAAGTCATGTGTCCAAGTCATTTTGGTCTCAACTCTTGCACGGTGTGGCCTGAAGCCTGGTCTGGGAGTGACTCTGACGCTCAGGAAAACGCCGCCCTTTCAAGAAGCAATGTCCCGCCCTGTACTGTACTGACGGGTCAGCTCCCGCATTATCACCGGTACCAGTGGATACGCAAACCTCTCAAAATAGCTGCCAGCTATCAAGGCCTGAGTAGTTCAGCGTGTGGAAGAATTTCTTCCTGTATCTGGAATCGTTCAAAGATGGCAAAGGTACACGAGAACATAATACAACTGACCTGGTCGTATAAACTCGATCCTGGGTTTATGACACCTGCTATTACATCACTAAACAAACGTGTTCACGTTATGAGCTCAACTTTTATTTCACTAAATTCCTTGGAAAATAAATTTGAATAAGGCACCAAATTAAGCTCAAGTGACATCAAAAAGAAAGTATTCTCAGCTGGCTCTAAAACAGTAAGTCCAAAGGGAAAAATAATTAAATCATGGAAAAGGGCTCGTTTGTTGTTTTCAAAGAAACGCTAGTGTATAACACCCAAGACCCTTACGCACAACTGGCTGTGATCGGCTCTACTGCACGAGGGACCCTCCCCTGCACGCAAGGCTCTACGGCTCTGTGCGGGGGCGATCCCAAGGGAAAACACTTCCTGTCTAACCAGACGACAGTGTTGTAACGAAGTATACTGGTGGCCAAAACAGGGCCCTCAGGCCATCCACTTCTCCATCCTGATCGGAACATCTCCCATTTTCAATTATCTGCTGCACCAGCAAACACCCAGGATCCCCAGAGCAGCACAAGAAAACCACTCCATGTAAACTGAAACACCTGAAACCACTGGTCTTTCCAACCATTTGCCCAGGATTCAAAAAGATGTTAAGCAGAGCTTCCAGGGAGACACGAGATTTCACGGCCCCAGGGGAGCGGGCTGAGAGAGCTCACATGGCTAGCATTCCAGAACAGAGTCCGCACCGGAGCCGGACGGCCACTCGCTCCGGCCCACGAGACACAAGGATCAGATACAGAGGGGACATCACGGGCCAGAAATCCAGACTCCGGATCTGCCGACACGGGATTCAGACAAAGTTCTTAACCACTCAGGCCTCATTTCATGCTTCAGCAAACGACAAGGGTGGACAGACGCCCCCACACTCCCAGCCCCACTCTCACAGAAGCCCTGTCCCAACCAGGTCAAATCCCCCAGGACCGATGACCTATTTTCCTTTATACATCGTTACCGCCACAAGTTTACAATGATTTACGGATTCCTCAGGAAGTGCCTGTGTCCTATTAGTTCCTAGGATCCTAAGTGCAAAGGCGCTACGTCTGCCTTGCTCAGTATTCTATTCCCAGATTGAGTACAATTCTTATCACACAGTCCACATTATACAGTCTGTTAGTGAAGAAATGAATTACCGGATAAGAAAGCATCTCAAATAAGCATGAAAAAGAAAAAAAGCCTAGCTGCGCCTCCAAATATATGTAAAAATTAAATTTTTCCTCTCAAAAAATGATATAGAGAGTTGGAAAATAAGAAGGCTAAGAAATTAACAAGATCTCTACAAGGGGAGATAAACCAGACAGGCATGTCATTGGAAACCGTTGACCATTACTTGTGAAGCTGTCATTTATGTTACTGGAGCTCATTTAAGTTTTTATAGAACTCTACACTTGAAAAGCTTAGCAAGAGGCGATTTTAAAACTGCGTTCTCCTAACGGCGGTGGGTGACAGGAGACTCAGGCTGCAGGGCGCGGAGGAACGGGCTGGGTTCCCGCACGGGGAACAGGGCACGGTTCTGTGACGAGCCCTCCACGTGCTAACTCGCGCGACTCCATCGCGCCTCGTGTGTCGGAACAGGACCGTTCCCCTGCCCTCCCTGGTAAGCAGAATTTCAGCTCGGCTGCTAACCCCGCACGCACGGGTAAGGCCAGGGAGTATAGAATCACGTGACACGTGACAGCACAGATGACACGGGGGTCCTGCTCCCGCCCGCCGGCCGGGGGCACAGCCCTATGGCCACGCCGTGGCACATTGTGTCCGTGGCTCAGCCAGCAGCCGCGTGCACACCTGAAGAGCTCAGTGGTACACTCCACGAGAGCAGCTGATCACTGCCCCGGTTAGGGTGGCACCTGGACACTGATCATTGACTGCAGGTGCTGACAATCTTATGCTTCCGTTTAGGTCACTATTTCCGTAAGAATTGTGCTGAATGAGGTCTCGACCTAAATGGAAATTAATACTGTGGTATCTGAAAATAACATGTTAACTTACATACTGGCACGTGTGCTAAGCACATAATAACATCTTATTAAAATTAAAGCTATTTCACTTTTAATAATATTCCTAGAAAAACTGAAAAGACCAGCAATACATTTTCCCTAAATGACAGTATTTGTTCCCATTTTTTAAGCTGTTAAGTATTTTTAAGTGCTTCCTAAGAGTTCTATTTTAACTCCGTATTTAGGCACTTAAAATTACACACTTTGTTGACTAAAACTTAAACTGACTTGAAAATACTTCCAAATGTGATAGACTGGCAGGTGTGGCTAGGTATGTTTGTAAAAGCAGGTGACCCTAGAGCCCCCGTACCCAGCCGCCACCGAGCGGGCTTGCGCGGCGGGGACACTCGGCACTAGGGCGGGCGAGGGGAGGGACCTGTGCCACCCGCCTTCCAGGAAGCGCTGGCCTTCGCCTCCAGACCCGCCCGCGGATGCCAGCTTCGATAGCCACAGGAGTCACATAAGCGTAAGCAAACTGCATGGAAAACAGACGAACAGAGAAGGGGAACGGCTGCTGACGGAATCTTTGGAAAGACTGGACGTGAACGAGTTACTTTAAAAACATCTGCTGCCAAGTTAGGCAAACGCAAGACTAAACCGGAGGGGGAAAGCGTCAAAAGACAAAGGAGTGCTGCACTGCCACCGTGCTGTGTAAGTATCGACATCGTCACGCTTCGGTAAAGACACAGGAACACGAAATGAAGCCGAGTGCTGTGGGCATGAGCACGGGCAAAAGGAAAAACGCAAACTCCTATCAGAAGAGCAGACCCGTCTTCAAAGGATCTGTGGATGAAGGTTATCACTTTCTTGATTCCCTGCCTGACATAACTTTTCACTGAAAACTGGACCAAACCGTCAGAGAAGAGGACCTTATTGTAGAGGCACGAGACAAGTTGGGGAGCCCGGGGGCTATCCTTGCCTTGTACCCCATATTTTTTTCTCAACTGACTTCTGAATTGCTAAGAGTCTACAAAGCTTAATCAAAGTTTTGCTTTCTAGCACCGACAAGCATTTATAATTATACACATTAATGGAAAAAATAACTGAAAATCTCTACAGAGACCGCAAACTGTTTTCCTATAGCCTTTTCCGAACGGAAAAGGAATAAGGAAACGCTGACTTGTGACTTGACAATTCTCATGATGCGTAACAATGAGAATTGAGAATTAGAAGCCTCCGGCCCAAAGTTTGGGCAAACCTCCTCTCATCAACTGATTTAAAGATTTCTCCTAGGGTAAACCTTTTAAGCTAACTTTTAAACAATTAGTTAAATTCACTTCCTTATTCTGAATATGCCAATAAGCAAAGTATCTACATGATCAATGATAGGAAAATACAGGAGAAACAGAAGCACAACCCATAAGCTAAATAACACACTTTCTAAAGTATAAGCCAGAATCTTGGATTATGTGCCTTTTGTACAGGATTCGCACAATGCCTCATACACGGAGGGCACACCAAAAAGTTAATTTGATCAACAAAGGTTTCTCAACATAAAAAACATTAAAATTCAGATGCATATAACAAAAGTAGGAAGGTTACTGAATTCTATAAAACTGAAAGTTAATTTCCACTGCCTAAGAGCGTCTAAAATCACTCACGTCGCTCAAAATCAAAACTCCAAGAAAAGCTCCTCAAGTTTCTCACACGCGTTAAAAGGAAAAGATGCTCCCTAAGAAAGCAAGCTTTCTTCAGTTTTCTTCTAAGTAAATTTTCTTCCTTTTGCAATAGTAATCTCTGCAGGAATCTCCCTGAAGCGCGAGTGCGTTACCTGGTCCGCCCTCCACCCTCCCCGGTGTTTAAGGGAAAACGCTCCCCTTCTGCCATCACACCCTCTCTCCAGGGGCAGCGTTCGCCTCCCAGCGAAACGTTTTTCTCACTTGTAACAACAGCCTCATAAGGTTGCTATGAGGCTTGAATGAATGAATATTAAATGAGTTCATATTTGTAAAAGTCACTAGAATAGCGCCTGGCACATAGTAAGGGTCATACAAAGTGCTGCTAAATTTAAAAATGACTCTTTATGACCACAAAGGGCTCACAGCTAAGAGTCACGTGGGCAGCGCACCACTGTAAAACGTGTTCCAGGCTGAGCTAGGCCACACACGACACAGACGGAGGGAAGTCTGGTCGTGGACGTGACAGCCCGGAGACACGGAACGCCTGCTCTCGGCTGACACACAGGATCAATTTGCCAACTTCGAGTGACCTCCACTGCCAAAGGCCATCATCTTCCCGTTTCTCCACTCTTCGGTGCTCTACCCCACATTTAACGCTGTTCCACACGGTCTGTGCAGAGTCCTGGGAAGTCAGGAGGCGCCCAGAGCGTCCTCGCGCTCAGGTTGTGCCGACCACAGTCCTCTAGTTTCACGTAGCAGGAAACCGGCACATGAAGCCACGGCTTCCTGCTGTCTGCTAACCAGAGCGAGGTGGCCAAACAGTGGTCTCAGAGTGGACGTGAGGAACTCTCACTTTTAACTTCTGGTTAGATCTCAACTGTGACGGTCTTTCGCTAAGCCTGAATTTCCCACACGTGTTACCAACACTTCCGGAGCACCGGCTATGCGCAAAATTCGGTGTTGCCGAAAACACACATACATACGACTAAGACACACTTCAACTGTGGGGGGAGGACGTTTAAGACGTTAAGTGACTAACCAGAGATGGTCAGGGTGATTTCCTGCGGGGACCCGGAGGACGACGCGGCAGCGGGCCCGGCAGCCTGCGCCAACACCTGGCTCAGACTCGAGTTGTTAATGGTCAGGGTGATCTCGTGGGGGCCGCTGGAGGTGGATACCAGGCCTTGCGACGTCACCACCTGAGAGAGGTCTTGAGTCCCTGGTCGTCGTGACAAAACAAAACAAAGCTGGGCTTAAAAGAATAGTAATTTTCTTTCATATATGTTATTTTAATGTTATTTTAATCGTATATGTTAATATTTTAATAAAGCTGTTATTTTAAAAGAAGATTCAGAAGAAAACATCAACCACGTGTAGAATTCCCTCATCCGGAAAGACAAGACGCCTTAGAAACAGGAAGGCAACAGGACCGCGGGAATTACGTGCAGGCGGAAAAGGATGTGCGTAGACTGAATGCACATCACTTAGCAGAGGAAAAGTGCGCGTGTGCTGGGGACGCTCCACGTGTTCGCTGAGCTTGGTAAGGAGAGGAAAGGGGAGCCATGGAGCCCTAGATGCAAATGCGTGACCACAAGCAAGGAGCTGGACCCCCCTGCTGCCGCTTACCGCTGCTGGTGGTCATCACGGGGTCCTGCTCAGACAGCGGGCCGATGGTCAGACTGGCAGACGTCACCGTGGGCTGTAAGGACAGGCCTGAGATGGGCTGGATGACGACACTGGCTGGGACCGTGCTGTCCTGTGTCTGCAAGGTGCTGTTTTGGGAGGCCAGGCCGGGCTCCCCTGGCAGCTGCTGTAGCGTCTGCTGCAAAATACTTGGGTCAATCTGAAAGGCAAAACGGGTACCTGAGACGGGCAGCGCGCGCTCACGTGTGATCGTGTAACAAGGTACCTGTGACGGGACGCGCGCTCACGTGCGATTTTGACCAATTAAAGCCCAGAAAACCTCAGAAGCGGCGTACCTGTAACGTGATGTTGTTAATGCTGGAGGCATCGATTCCAGAGATCTGGACGTTTGGCCCGACCAAGTTAGCAGCCAGCTGTAACTGTATGCCCTCCAGGCTGGTCAAGCTCCCGTCCGTCAAAGACACTGTCCAGTCACCACCAGCTGCAGAGGAAGAGACCCGGAATGACTGCATATCTGAAAGGCTTCTTAGAAAGCAAAACAGAACAAAAACCCCTCATTTCCGTATGGGAATTTTTGTGTACACGGTCTTATTCGTACATCAACGTGATGGATGTAGTTAACGCATACTAATATCGCCACCAGACACACGCGTGATCTAATTCACCCAACACCAAGCATCCTCTGAAATAGGTGATGTTGCGCATTTTAAGCACACGAGCCCACTAGGCTCAAAGAGACTACGCCGACTGGCCCAAGGTCTAAAACAACAACTCACGGCTGTGTTGTATCTTTAATGGCCCCACGGGTCACATCCACAGGCTGCTGACACTCACTCTGTGACTCGTAAGTGCACGACAAGCCCGAATGGCTGAAAGTTCCTATTTTTCAAGCACTGGGTGACCCACGTGACCCGAGAGCGATTATTTAAAGAACTCTAGGACAGCACACACGATGTCGGATGGGAGTCACCGGTCACGTGTGTCACTGTCAGGTCTGTGGGTGCAGAGCAAGAGGCGCACGTAAACCCAGAAAAAGCAGCTCAGAGCACCGTGGAGTGTTCAGAAGCAGATGCTGTGGCGGGACGAACAGGGACGGGAGGGTGACTCGTCTCAAGAGTGAAATGTACGTTTTGCCACCTGCCTCACACGGGCAGACCTCAAGGGAGAGAAGCGCACGTCGTGGACGGAGGGCCCCCCTCCCGGCACACCAGCGCCGCCCGGGCCCGGCGCTCACCCGACACGGAGGCAGGGAGGATGGCCTGGCCCACCAGCCCCTGCGGAAGCACGTTCTGCTCGAACTGCCCCGTCAGGACAGAGTTGTTCATGACGAACACGCTGGGGTCGGCGGCTGACGGGCTGAGCAGGTTTAAGGGCTGCAGCGCCTCCGACGGGCTTCGGGCCACGGGCTTCCTGGCTTTCTTCGGGTCGGGTTTATAATGAAACTGCATGTGCGTCTTCCTCCGCCCGGACGTGCGGAAGCGCAGCTCACAGTGCGGACACTTGAAGGGCTTCGCTCCCGTGTGCAAGCGCATGTGCACCTTCAGGCTCCCCTTTGTGGAAAAGGCGTTGCTGCACACGTGACAGCTGAAGAGCTTCTGACCTGCGGAAAGGTCAAGGGTCAGCGGGGCCCACGACGCACCACACCCACGCGCAAGCGGCCGGCACGGGGCGGGGGGCCAGGTACGTCAAGGAGGACCCTGTTCTGTGGGTGCTGGCGCAGAGACCTCCTCGCGGTGAGCACCGCCACAGCCTGCGTCCACGACCCCACAGCACTTGGGCGTCTGCCCCGCCTCTCACCAAGCCTCAACAGGACCCGGGGTGGGGTCACTAAGCGGCTCAGCCCCGTGTCGCTGTCACTCGCCCCTCGGTTTACAAAGGGCACCTGTACGTGTCAGCACACGTCTATCTTCTTTCTGCAGGGGGGCCCCCGGGACACCTGCGCAGGTGGGGAGTGGCCACAGGTGTGGATCACATGCTCAGCTCCTGGGACTCTGAGCCAAGGGCATGACGAAGGCCGGGAGGTGGGGCCGAGGGCCCGGTCACCCGCCTACCCTGCCCCAGAGAGGCTCTGGGGGGACAAAAGCATCCCGGTTTTCTGTTTCTCTCTATTTCTCCCAGAAACAATACTGACTTCTATTTAACTGGGCGGGCATGCTGGGACCCACCCCAGGACTAGGGAGGCCAGCTGTCCAGCCCTGCTCGGGGCCCTCAGAGGTCACCGGGGAGCCCGGAGTGCAGGAAGAGGCCTGAAAGGTATCTCTCACAGAGACTTTTCTTTCTGGGCCTCAGGCACAGGGGCCAACACAGAATCCCCGCGTGCGAGCCATCGTGAACACCACTGGCACTGGCTGGGTGAGAGGCCCCTTCTGGTCCTGGCGGCTCACAGCGTCACACGAGAGGGACAAAAACACAGCACCCGATGAACCAGCGGAAACACTGCCCACAGCAGGGGCGCACGCTAAGTTCCTGTATCTATCTATTAAATTCCAAACACTAACCCATCAGAAAAGAATCATAAGACTTTACATAAACATGTGAAATTCCCTTGTACGTTTTTGGTCAATTCTGCTGGGAACCAAAAATTAAGAATATAAATGAGTTTCACGATCATAATCCTATGAATCACATGAACAACTCTCCCATTTACTGAGAGTTCACCACAGTTCCCGCGACAGCCAGAGGCTCCGAGAAATGGCCCGGAAGTGAGCACAGACGTCAAATCTGCGCGGGGTGTGCAGGCCTGCCCCTTAACCACTGGGCACCCTGTGCAGGACAAGCAGCAAAGCCTCGCTGTATTTTAATGAGCACCATTAACCTTCAGTTCCTCAAATGAGATGAAGAAAAATATGGCCATTGGGAATCGTACATTAATGTTTTTCCTTTATAAGATTTCCCCCCACCTGAAAAGAATTATTAGCTGGTAACTACAATCAGCTTGGCTAAATCCCCAGTTCTTGTAAAATCTCGACAAACCAAAGGTCTCTGGCCTAAATGAGACTAAGAAATAATTTTCTTAACAAAGGTATTCAAGGCGCAGTAAGAACACTGACAGTGGGCAGCTCGGCATCGGAGACCGGGCTCCTTTTCCTCCGTGTTTTCTGGATCCTTTCTCCCAAGTCAGAAATCAAAACTCCTTTTATACCCATTTCTTCATGGTTCCTGACTTCTAAGCTTCCTATGATCTTGAAAGGTAGACGGGGACAAATACAAAATGCCATCGTGGTGCCTAGGGGGCTCAGTCAGTTAGCAGCCAACTCCTGGTTTCAGCTCAGGTTGTGATCTCAAAGGACATTAGTTCGAGCCTGCTTGGGATTCTCTGTCTCCGTCTCTCTCTGTCCCTCCCCTGCTCATTCTGTCTCTCTCAAAATAAATGAATGAACATTTAAAATTCTCTACAAAGCGCCATCATAAGGCACCGACGTGGAGCACAGGCGCCCGCTCGTACCTGTGTGCGTCTTCACGTGGCAGTCTAGGGTCGATTTAACAGTAAAGCTCTTCCCACATTCATCACATTTATATGGCTTTTCTCCAGTGTGGATTCGCACGTGCCTAACCAGAAAGCATTTACAATTAAGTGTTTTTATTTTTAATTTTATACACATTTACAAGCAATCTCATGATTTTAAATTCGTAACTATACCTGTAAGTAAAAAATATGTGTTAGTATGGGCTGAATAAACTCGGCCAAATAAAACCTTTGATCTCCATCTACACAAAAACAGCAGAAACAAACTCAGAAGCAAACAAAAACATCTGCAAGATGGACGAACACAGGGCTAACTTTTCTTAAACCGAAGAGTTGTTATAAATCAGCAATAAGACCAGAAACACCACAGTAGAAGAACGGACAATGCATAGGAAGCTTAGAGAAGAAATACAGCCAAAAGCCACAGGAAAGCGTTTCACCCACACCCAGAATTGAAAAAGAGGAAATTAAAACGCTAAGCTATCATTTCTGCCGTCAGTCAGATGAGGACTCAGTCAGGGGGGCAGTCTGGGCACCACCTGGCGGCAGTGACCCAACCCCCCTGCAGGTGCACCCGCGAGGGCTCCTGTAGTGACTGGAGACAGAAAGCGTGCCATGAAATAAAAGTTGGCATTCCCCCGCACGTCACCACTGAAAAGAAGGTAACAAGCTTGCAGGCACAGACAAAGAAGGGTGTCTACGACTCAATATGTAAAAACTGTACCAAAAATAAAACTGTAGAACTTAATGGTGACACGTGGACATTTTTGGGAAAAACCCATAAGAACCAGTTGACAGCGGTCGTCTCTGGGGAGCAGGAAGGACTTTTTCTCACTTGATGGTGTCCCGGGCTGTGCTTTTCTTTTGTTTTGCTTCATCACAGGACCTGGTCCTCTCCCCCTGAACGCTCTGCTGTCTTACTCCCCACTTAATTGCACCTGACCTCCGGGTGCCCAGAAGGGACACCACCGCCACCTCCTCGGCACGCGCCGTCGCCCCACTCACCCCCCCTCGCCGCCACCCTCGCTGCGGTGGGAAGAACAGGGCAGTCCAGCGGTCACCCAGGCTCACTGATGAGCACTTCCAACCCAGTGGCCGCTCTGCCACCAGCCCCACCCACATGGAGGGCGCTGAGGGCTCAGGAGGAGCTGGAGGGCAGCCTGCTCCTTCCCCCGCCTCCCAACTCCGAACTGCTCCTCCCTGTGTCAGGGGGCCCGGTATCCCCCAACCTACCAGCTTGCTCCTAATCCTGACCCGTCCACAGCGACCCTGCAGAGACTGCAGGAGAACATTCTACCTCCCCGTCTTTCCCGCAGGCTGACCTGGCCCCCAGCCCTCAGTGTCCCGTTTCCAAGTCTGCATCATCCTGCTGGACTTGACCTCACATCGTCAGTCACTGCTTGGACAGACTGGTGTGAACTGCACGCTGCCTCCTGACACCCTCGCTCCCGCCCCGGCCTGAGCCTGCGCCCCCCACTCCCTACGCACACCAGCACCCCTGGGGATAAGGATGTCCCTGATGCTGTTTGCAAATGTACAAAGCTTAGCACCATGTTGTCTTCAAGAAATAACTCATTTCCTTTTCTTTTCTTTTTTAAACTAGAGCAGCACCCCCCCTCTGCGGGAGGTACGGCCCAAGACCCCCCGTGTGTGTACCAAACCGTATTACACTGTTCATTCCTATACCTGATACTTATCGTGAGGTCTGATTTCTAAATTAGGCCCAGTGAGGTTGATGACAACTGATGATGAATGGGAACAGTCACAACAACACACTGTGATAGAAGTTAAAATACCGGATCGTGCCACATCCCCCGCCCTTCCTTCCGTGATGACGGGCAATCATGACACGGCCACGTGAGATGACGGCAGGTGACAGACATGGGCACGTGACCCAGCTCAGGAGGAGGGTCGCCCCCTTATGGGCCACGGTTGACTTCAGGTAACGAGCAGAAACCGCGGATGAGGGGGGACACCGCACCCCACGGCTCTACAGAAATGAGTACAATCCACGCAGCAAACTCATTTCTCACCAACTTCCCGAATGAGCTCAAAGGGAAGCCTCAAAATTTACGCGGGCTTCAAACCGTAACTCGGGAGACTCCTCAGCCCCTCGCGAGGCACCGGGTTCCGACAGGGCCCCCGCGACGGCAGCATCGAAGGCTCCCGGGGACGCCCCTCCCGAACCCCCGGGGCAACACCGCGACCTCACCTCACGAGGTCACTGGGCTTCTTGAAGCTCTTGGGGCAGTAGGAGCAGCAGTTGGCGAACTTGGGCTCGGCCTCCAGCTCCGCCTGTCTGTCCTTCATCTCGCTGACGCGGTCCTTCTCGGCCGCCGACTGCACCAGGACCTGCTCCGACACCGTCGCACTTTCCTGCGGCCGAATTTTGGCCAGTTGTGCCGTCTCCTCCTCCGTGAAGGTGATGACCTCGGGACGAGCCTTTCGAGATGGGTTTCTCTCGGGATTTTCTTCCTCTTCCTCCACACACATATCTACACAAAACAGGAAGGACCAAATCATCATAAAAACTTAGGTTTTAACACAACAAATATATTAAAACCAAACACCTATGTAGGATTAGAGTGGGTCACTCGGGGAAGCTCAATTAGTCCAGGGGCAGGCCTAGCGGGGTCCCCGGGAGGAAGGGGCACAGCGGTCACCGTGGGGGCAGAGCCCAAGGACCAGCCGGCAGACAGCTCTGACCCACGGTGTCCACACGGGCCACCGGCATTCCTAAGCAGACACGCACTACCACGGGCAAAACCTGAAATGTCGTCGCATAAAGAAATCAGCAGAGCCCAAGACGGAAGACCAGAGATAAATTAGCAAAAGGCCCTAATTGAAGAGTTAAAAAAAAAATTCAAACATATACATATAAGCGTTCTCTGAGTGAGACGTGAGGATGTATTTACATGGATTGTAAACAGGAAGAAGGTGCTATTAAAACCCAAGAAGGAAAAGAGCTGGCTGGGAGGGAGGTCAGAACTGCACAGATGGCTAAAAAATAAAAGAATAAGGACTCAACAGAAACACTGACTCGCCAAATGGACAGTGGCTAACACCCCAACAGTGATAAAAACTAACTAGATGCCGCGTCAGGATAAAGGGACAAAGATGGAAGGGAGGGAAGGGAGGAGAGAAGGGAAGAGAGAGGCCAGGGGAGGGGGAGGAAAGGTCGGCTGTGAAGGAGACAATACAGTTTGGAAAGATTTGGGGGCAGTGGGGTAGAGCTGGTGGCCCCACCAGCACGGGTCACGAAATGCGGAGAAAACTATTCGAACACTTAAAGTACCAGGAACCCCATCCATAGGGCAAAGCCACTGGCGGGGAAAGGCGAGCGAAACGGAGCGCCACGCACGGAAGAGACAGGATCCGATGGGGTCTGCCACACAGACTCACTGTCCCAACGCCGAGAGCAGGTTAAACCCCACCGAGTGGCTCTAGGTTTGGGTAAAAGAAACCAGCGCAAGCGGCTTTTCTTCTGCGGCTAAGAAGGCTCCCGCGGAGCTCTGTTTCTCAGGGACCCCACCGAGGAGAACGCCAGGCCCTCGGGTGCACGCCGTGTACGCAGGGGGGTGGCGAGGCCACAACGGGAGCCCCCAGGCGGTCAGCGTCAGCTGGCAAGGCGGCGCCCTCCCCCTACAGGGTTCCAGAACCCGTGTGAGGATGCCCCCGATCTGTAAGTCAGCGCAGGGAGAGGTCCTACATGACGGAAGTGGAAAGCCAGGCCTTGCGAGGAGCGGGCAGGGTGGAAGCTGGCGCTGTGTGACGGAGGAGGGGCCGACATTCTGAGTTGCCTGCAGAAGCGGCCGGAGCAGCGGGCCTGCAGCGGGGAGGCCGGGGTTTTTATCACCTGGGGCGGGTTAGGCACGTTTGAAAGACGTTTTCCCCAAACCAGAGGTCTTAGCTACAGCACTCGCTCCCCAGGGGAGCCACCAGGGACGACCGTGACCTTGAGGTCAGCTGAACACGGAGCACACGGGGGCCACAAGCGGGGAGAGGAGCCCGGGGACTCACACCCCCCGCCCCGTCACGCCCACCCGGCGACATGCGGCGCCGACTGCGCGGTGTGGACATGCCGCCGTGGGATGTGCTGCAAAGACTCGGTCTGGCCGGCGCGGAATGGCGGCCCTACGGCTGCTGCGCCCACTCGGGGGGTCAGCCTGCTCCCGTGGAACCGCGCGGTGCGCCACGTGGATCGGCAGAGGCGCTGCGGTGCGTGCACCGTGGGGAGCGCGTGAGAGGAAACGAGGGACGTGCGTGCAGCCCCCGGACCCGACGCGCACCTGTGCCGGGTACCAAACACGCCCACGATGCGGAGCACGAACCCCTCTCCGGTGGGAAACCGCACCTCCACCCACGTGCACAGCCGCCCCGGGTGCAGTGACCGGAGACGGGGGGTTTCCCTCTCTGCGCCTCTCCGAACCTGGTTTTCAGGGCACTCGGGCCGTGGTCGTCAGAAAAGAAACCACTGCAAGGGGTGACACGTACATGATCTCTGGGCACGTCAGCACCCGCTCCCCGGGCCTCCACCCACAGCGGGCAGTACCTCCTCCGTCCGCCTCCCCCGGGGCTGGCGCGGCAGAGGGGGCCGCCTGGTGCCTCTTCATGTGCTTCTTGCAGTGGACCGTGGTGCGGAAGCCCTGCTCGCAGAACGGACACTTGTAGGGCTTCATGCCCATGTGCGTGGCCATGTGCCTGGTGAGGCTGCCGTTGGTCGTGAACGAAGCGTTGCAAACACTGCAGCTGAACGCCTTCACTCCTGCGACAACAGAACCGCATTTCGTTACCTTACAGCCCTAAGTACTCGAGGGCACACAGAGATACGTTCGACAAGCCACAAAACCCAAGACCGTCTTCGCCCTGGTCTTGTGCCAGGACGTGGCCACGACAGCACATCTTCCTACTAATTCTCTCGTGCGATCACAGCCTCCGAGCGCGCGGCTCCAGACCAACGCCAAGTCCTCTCCGCCCCTCCGTCCGCTACACTGAAACTGACAACATGCCGTGGACTGTACCCTTGAGACGTTTTCTCAAATCCATCTTTTTTCCTCATTCCCACAGCAAATGACGGGGGAGCGGCCCACAGCCCCTCTGTACAGCTTCAGTCTCCAGTCGGGCCCGATGGGAGGACCCTCTTCTCCGGACTGAGGGCACAGAGGCCCCCCTGACTGACCACAGCGGCCATCAGCCGCTGCTCGTTGCAGGAGTCGTACAGGCTGCTCTCTGCTGCGGGGACAGCGGACTCCTTAGCAGGACCCCAGACCTGCCCTCACGGGCCCTGCCCTCGGCCTGTCTTCCCAGCGCCCGCCAGACCGCTCCCTTGTTTTGTCTGTATGTTTTTATTTTCAGATAAAGCCTTATACAGAATATACTGATGTAAAACAGATATGATATATAAAATAAAAATACAAAATTAAATATATTTAAAATATACTCAACGGCAAATCATAGATCTGATAAAGAATATATTTTGAAAACTCTTTAAACAATGCAATAATGTTTGCAAATTATCTAATTTAAAAATGACATAGGATGAGGATAGCCATTTCTCAACACGCACATGAAAAGATGCTCCACACCATTAGCCACTAGAGAAACGCAAATCAAAGCCACGATCAGACACCACCACACACTCCCAAGGACAGTCATAACAGAAGGGACACACGATAGGCCTGGTGTTGACAAGAGAGTGAAACCAGAACCTTCATCCATTGCTGGTAGAAAGTAAAACAGCGCAGCCACTTTGGAAAGCAGGCTGATCAACTCGAAGGGTTACACGGAGTTACCATATGACCGGGCAATTTCACCAGTAAACAGAGAAATGGAAACATAGGTCCACATAAAAGTATGCACATGTTCACAGCAGGCTAATTCCTAGAAGCCTAAGGACAACTCACGGGACCAACAACTGGTGATAATGAGAGGGTCCACCCACACAGGGGAAGGTTATCCCTACAAAAGGGAACGCACTGCTAACACCCGCTACAATGTGGACCGGCCCCCACACATGCTCGGTACCAGGAGCCCTATCTTGTATGTTTCCCCCTGCATGCAATGTCCAGAACAGGCCAACGCACGGAAGCAGATGTGTGGTTGCCTGGGACACTGGGGTTGGGAGGGCACCGAGGGAAAACAGGGAGGGGCCACAACAGGCACAGGGCTTCTTTGGGCTATGACAACAACGTTCTAGGATCAGGGGGTGGCGATGGCTGCGCCCCTCCACGAACACACCGAAAACCACAAAACCCCAGTGCGAGGCAGACGGCGACCTGTGTGGGTCTTCTCGTGAGACTTGAGAACGCCCGAGGACACGAAGCCACGGCCACAGAGCTTGCACTTGTAGGGCTTCTCCCCGGTGTGCGACCGCACGTGCTGCTTCAGGTGGCTGGACTTCTTAAAGCCTTTGTTGCAGTACTCACACCTGCGAACACAGAGTGAAAAGCAGAGAACGCGTTCATTCAGAGCTCACTCGGATCGGACACCTGAGACTGGAAGAGAAACAATCTGCACCAGGAAACAATCAGGCATCGCCATTACAGAAATTATCACATAAGATCAAATTCCGCTCAGAGGACCTGTGGTCTTACACGTATTTTATTATTTCAATGGTGGTAAATCCCGTACCGATCCCCAGCAGGCGTAATATCTGATTGGCCGGAAACTCCTCCTTTATACAGAACAGGAAGATAATTTATCACGTACTATTTTCTTTACTAAGTCACAGGAGACACTGTGAAACCTTCTACTGCTTCAGGGTCAGAATCATTCCTGAGTCCAGACACTTGGAAATGCCAGTTCATATACTCTTTTGGTTTATAAAATACTTCATAAAACACATTTTCCTAGATCTATTTTGAATACTATGTAAACGTACAGTATTATTTTCCCCTAAGTTGTTACAGAATATACCAAAATTGCTTCAAGGATAAAATAATTATAAACTTCTAAATTCTTATTCACATATTATTAAAAACTAAAAAAAAAAAAAAAGATTTAGAAAAGCTTCTTCTATTATATTTCCCTAGCTTTTCCAAGTTTTACCTGCAGTAGGAAATTAGTCACGTTCCAAACCACGCTCCCTAGGACCAGGCATCTGCAGATGCAGTTACTGCCCCCTAGTGTCCACACCGATCTAAAGACTGGCAAATGTAGATGCGTTTCCAAAGTTCGTTCTGACGCAAGCTTGCTTTTTGAAAAAACCAGAAAAGCAAGCAAACAGCATTCACCAGCTGATGTGAGAAAGCTAATTCCGCCAACGAAGTCGGGACTGGCTCTGTATATAGGGCAGCCGAGGAAAATACTCCATTTGCAGAACTGAGTACCGCTACACCACACAACATTTGCTGAGGAAGCCTCCGGCGCCCACACCTACAGATCATGACCAATTTCCAGCACGGGAACAACATCGGCAGTTGTGTGGACAGACACCGGCCCTCGGAGAACAGTCTGAAGCCAGGACGTCACCCCCGCCCAGTCACGCTCCCGCCCCAGGACCAGCCTCCGTCCACGCGGAGACAGGACCCTTCTCTGCCTCCCCTCGCCTCACGAACTACCCTGCCCGCTGTGCAATCACACAGCTGTCCCCTCACGTGTCCAATGCCGGCCTGGGTCACAGAGGCCAACACTGAGGGCAAACCGTTTGCTGTTCCCCAGCACCAGCCCTGATGACGCCACCCCTCATCTACCAGCCCTGATGACATGAAACCAAGTCCTGGTCTTTGTGCCATACCTGCTCCCCCAGGGGTGGCCCATTTCTAGGGGCAGTGATTTCACCCTCCCAGCTCTGAGGTCAGAGTCCCAGAGGCCGTCCTCAGCCCCTCCCCTCCTCCCACACCTCTGCCTGTTGGAGGTCCCGTGAAGACCCCACCTTCTGAATGGATATGGCATCTACAACCAGTCCCAGGACAGTAGCACCTGCTCTCCCACTGGCTGCCACCCAGCACCCACCACCCCTTCCTGCTGTCTCTGTCCCCATCTGCTGTGTACCTCGCCCATCCATCTTGCTATCATCTCTTCCCACTAGACTGTCAACTCCTGAGGACTGAAGCTTTTGTTCTGTCTTGCTCACTAATCTAGTGGGTTCTTAATAAACACTGAATAAATGCACAAATGATGCAAGGCCACAAGTCCTGGAAAACCAAGCACATGTCACAAAGGAATCATGAGAAAACATCAATCAGATTAATCTCACTTAAAAATACCAATGCAAAATCCCACTTAAACACAAGCAAGTGAATACCCGCTGAATAGATCAAAGTATGAATAAAACAGAAGGAGAGTCTCAGGAGTCCTGAGGCCCATCTCTGTGTATCTCAGATCCCCGAATTAGCAACCACTGCACGAATACTGTGTTGGATTTGCAAATTCGTGAAGATCTCAGGATAATATGCTCCCAAAAGTAAAAAACCTCCTGTATAAAAACACCAGTTCAAGGTACTTGAGGTTGTGTGTGAAAAACAAAACCTATGGAAATGGGAGAGTGACATTACACATTACAGCTTAATGACATTGGCAAATCTTAGCCATTTTCAAAATCCTCAATTAAGACCACTGACTTGAGATAAGATAGCTCACCATTTTTTAAGAGTAACTATAAAGTATTTTTTGTTGTTGTTAAATGGCTGTGGAAAAAATTTAAATTTAGACTTTCAAAAGTATTTTCAGCAAATAATAAAATTACTAAAATATTATAAAGCCAAGACTATCTCTACAAAGACAATACTCCTATTTAATTGTATACGAGTATGTCTATCTAGTTCCCTGTGAGCGTTCCCATCCCGTGGGAGCTGGGCTGTGGCCTGCCCACTCTGCAGGGCATCGCACGCGTCCCGAACAGCACACGGCCACCGTAGGCACTCGGCGCACATGGCTAAGGGAATGGAAGCATGAGGAACAGGCGAATGTAAACGCAGTCTCCGCGGTCACGGTGCTCCTTGGCTGTTATATATACGGCACGCACAGAACCCTGAACAAAAAGACACCCAACAAATTGAAGTTTTTCTGAAAACGTGGTAACAGTGGCTCTCGGCAGTAACAGGAAGTCACCGCACGGCAGGTGAAACGCACAGGCAGGTGGCGAACACTAACCAGCTGTAGAAATCTTAGCAAGCTAATCTCTTTGGTCTCCGATCCTTTAGTTATAATAAAATGGGATGAGCACAGAGCCCGTTCAGAGTCGTCGAGTTAAATCACAAGGCCCTGGGAAGGGTGACGCGTGCGCTGGGCGAGTGGCGGTCAGGACCGGCGCCCGCCGGCCCCCCGTGCAGACAGCTACCTGTAGGAGCGCCGGCCCTGGTCCTCCCCGGCCTCCAGGAATTCGGGGCGTGGGGTCTGCAGTTCCAGTTCTTCTTGGGACGACTCTTGGATCAAACGAGTTGTCTAAAATTTAGCACAAGTATAAAGCAGACTACCTGAGTATCTATACATAAATGCAAAACAACCAACAACTAAGGATAAGATTTATAAACGCAGATTCAAAGGAGTAACGCTAAGTAGCTCCATATAATCATCTGGCTAGATTAATAATAAAAATCATTCAGGGGCGCCTGGGCGGCTCAGTCGATTAAGCCTTCGACTTCGGCTCAGGTCATACACATCCCATGCACGGTTCACGAGTTCGAGCCCCGCATCGGGCTCTGTGCCGACAGCCAAGAGCCTGCTCCAGATCCTGTGTCTCCCTCTCTCTCTGCCCCTCCCCTGCTCGTGCTCTATTTCTCAAAAATAAGTAAACATTAAAAAATGTTTTTCAAAAAACAAAATAATCATTCATATCAATTTTAGTAAATACTTACTTATTTTCTATTAATTTGCTTTGATACAAAGGCTAGCCAAGAATGAAATTGTTGACCTTTCCATATTTTTTATAATTCTTAATGAGAGATTACTCATCTGCTCTCGTGTTACTGAAAATGAATAAACTCCCACTGCCTCGCTTGTCACAGAACCACAGGGAGAGACAGCTTGTCATCCACTCCCCAGGTCCTACCTGGATGCAGCATTTGGACCACAGGCCTTCTAAGCTTTGAAGAAGTGCTCTGAATTTTCCCTGGAGGGTCCAGGCCTGGAGGGTCCAGGTAGCTGGAGAAGCTACCCACGGTGGCTCCGGCTGTTTTCAACAGTGGCTTTCACAGAAAGCGAACCATTCATCGGCCGGTCATTCCTTCACTATTGAAAAATTTCCAAATGTGGAAAAAATCAAAACCAAAACAAAACCTTAAATGTCTCCAATGAGACTGAGTAAAACTTTTCTTTTTAACTTTTGTTATGTTGATTTATTTTTGAGAGAGGGACAGGGCGTGAGTGGGGAAGGGACAGAGAGAGAGTGAGATACAGAATCCAAAGCAGCTCCAGGCTCTGTGCTATTGGCACAGAACCCGACGCGGGGCTCGAACCCACAAACTGTGAGATCGTGACCTGAGCCGAGGCCGGATGCTCAACCGACTGAGCCACCCAGGTGCCCCAGACTGAGTAAAACTTTTAAATGATGTATTCAAATATTTATTTTTAGGACATCAGCATCCCTTGTATTTCCATTCTGAGATGTAAGATTCCACAAATAAAAACACATAGCTTGTCACTAACGCAACATGACATCCTTCACGTTATTACACGTTACTGACTTCCCTGAGTTCTAAGAAGTTTTGTAAAATCCCACGTCACGGGACTGAAATCTCTCAGCCAAGTTTAAATGTTTTCAAAGAGAAGACGCTCATGCTGAACGTTTCAGCGTCACGGGCGACGCGACACTGTCGGTACGAGACGTCAGCCTGACCTCCTAAGTGAGCGACGTCCACGAGGTTACAGGGAAGCCTGAAGGCGCCGGCGCCGGGCACGCCACGCACACTCACCACATTCATGGCGTCAGAGCCGGGCACGGGGAGCAGGCTCTGCTGGTGGAAGCTGGCGGACAGGGCCTGAGACTCCAGCGTGCTCGAGTCCTGCAGCTGCTGGACAGGCGCGAACGCGGTCTGCTGACCGTACGGGTCCGTCACGGGGAAGCCTGAAACAAATCAGAAAGCACGAGTCCTACAAAAGATACTCCGGTCACACACAAAGAAGGTTAAAAAGAATAAAAAAAGTCGGTTTTACAAATAAAGATGTTTAAAAGGACATTTCTACCCTCTGAACTAGAATGAGGATTAGCCGACATCGGCAGGCTCTGAGAACAGGTGCTGCATCCAGCGCACGAGCCCATCTACGCAGCCACCCCAGAGTCCCCTTCTACTCAGTCACCACTGCTCGGCTACAAACCACGTGCAGAATGGTCACTAAGGCGCCTTCCAGACGACTGAGCGGCCACACGCAGTACGCGCGCGCGCGCACACACACACACACACACACACACACACGCACACACGATCCATGCAGAAAGTTATCGGTTTGAAATCATAAACTTCGGAAGGGCCTTAAAACGAACACCGAAGGCTGCTGTGAAGACAACCCGACCCGGGTGCAGCTCACTGACCCTGCGACAAGCCAGCCGGTTCGAAGGACTGTGCTGGAGCCCGTTCCTCAAACTGGTCCACGGGCCCTGGCAGGGCGGGCGGCGGGGCCACGAACCCATCTGAAGTAGACATGTAAACACAAGGGGCAAGTTGTAAACTCCGAAGTCATTTCAGATCTACCAATCCGTCCAAAAGGATACTTTAGTGAGTTCTCAAAAATGAGCCTCATTTTGGAAAGACAGTAGGAAGTACATGTACCTGTATAAATATATACACAACACAAAATACACGACAGATAGATACTATAGTTGAGGCATTACCTTTGTACTTCCAGAATGTCACTTCACAGTTTACCCTAAAACTTAGACGTTCTTCTACAGGGAAAATATCCCAAATGCAATTACATTCAGTGACTATTTAAAACCTTTTCAGGGGCCCTGGGTGGCTCAATCGGTTAAGCATCGGATTCTTCGTTTCAGCTCAGGTCAGGATCTCACAGTTCGTGAGTTCGAGCCCGACGCTGGGCTCTGCAGAAGCAGCACAGAGTCTGCTTGGGATTCTCTCTCTCCCTCTCTCTCTGCCCCTCCCCTACTTGTGCTGTCTCTCTCTCAAGATAAATAAATAAACTTAAAAAAATTACATTTAAAAAAAATATATATTTTTGGATGGGCATTGTTCCAGGCAACCCAGAGGATAAAAAGCGCAAAATCGTGCTCACAGACAAAATACGTCTGGGAGCCCCGTAACACGGAACAGTAACCTGGCCAGCAAACCATCCGTTAGGCTCGTGAAAGACGAGGAAACCGTGCCAGACACGAACCAACCACGTCACCGAGCTCACTGTCTACAGCTAAGCTGACATCTGTTTGCAGCAAGACCCTACTGATGAAGAAAGCAACCCGCTGGGTCCGGGGCCTACGCGCTTGCGGATGCGCGACAATTCACAGAGCCATACCATTCCGTGAGTCAGATGCTCAGGGCGCCATGACACAATGCTAGAGGTCACAAAGATGTACACTCCCTGAGCACGCAGGCCCTTCTCGACACACGAAGGGCTAAAAGTGCCTACAAGAGGAGTGTGTGTGAAGGGTCCTATCTCTGGAATTCGGGATCCCAGCAGACCCTCTCAGGCTCGCACACGGCACAAACTGGGATCCGAAAACTCCGAGATCAGAGACCCCAACCCAGACCGGAGGGAGCGTGGACGGCTGCAAAAACCGTACGGTGACTGTAAACGTTAGGACTTCTGGAATATTTGCCTTCGTCCGCTTCCAGAGGCTGGTGTGTCAACGGCTGGCCGAGCCCCGCGTCCTCCGTGCGCACGACCTGCTGTGGCTCCAGGTCTAGCATGGCCTCGGGGTTGGCGGTGTCCGCGGCCGCCCGCCGCAGCTCCTCACTCTCGATGTCCACCTGCACGTGCGTCGGGGCGTGCACGCTCTGCTGGTCCCCGGTGCTGTCGTCCAGGGGGGCAGCTGGCTGATGCTGCTGGTGCTGCTGGAGCTGCTGGGCGAGCTCGTACCTTCAGAACAGCAACGAGAGGCCGCGCGGTCAGGGGCTGCCGAGAACCGCCGGCGCGAAGGACCGCTGCGAGGTCGGTCACTTACTAACAACATTTAAAAGAATGACTTCATCTTGAAGCCGTGGCGGCAATCCAGCTCAAATTAAACGCTAGTAAGAGTTCCGGAGAAAAAAAATCACATTGCCCGGACTCTAAGTGCTTTCACAGATTATAGGGATATGAAGGCAGCAAAGAGGAGAGAGCAGAACACGCACCAGAATAGGTAACGTCTTAAAAAAGAGTTTAAAAGATACCATACGTTTCACAGTAAAACTGTCCTAGTGCAGATTCTGCAAGGAGTTCAAGTATTCAGAAAAAGAACCGAACGAAACAAGACAGCACCTTTACGGACAGATTTCAGTATCCTAAACAAATGCGGAGTACAGAAGAGGGCCCGAGTGCCGTGGCCTGCTGGCCCCACAGTCTGGGGACACAGACATCTTCCAGGGACCCACGCGTGACACGGCCCAGACTATGAGGTATGTACGTGGCTGCTCCGTATTTCTGCAGAACCTGTATTCACGTTAGTACTGCTTTTACGTACTGTAAGTATACCCGGTACGTTTCCACCAAGGTCAACAATTTGCTTTCAAAGATAGAAATGAATAAGGCATTCAGTGAGTGGATCAAAGAACGTAAAATCCCAGCTGAAACGATTACCTGGCTAACAGGTGGACAACATCTAGGACAAGAACAGTCTGCTCCCCTCTAAGACGCCAGGGTCACACCCACATACACTCCACCATCTGCCTGGTTCCAGAATCGCGTGAATCCGCCTCCTGGGAATTCCATTCTTAGCTCCAAACAGACTCTACCTGCTTCATTTTCTAATATCAAAACCAGTCACTTCTAAACTACTTTCACTGAGAAGGGGAAACAAAATGTAATAAAACGGACAAGTACGAAATATGCACGGTCACAGCTTTACAACGCTGGGGACTGTGGGGAGCCCGTGACAGTCGCGTACGGCTCTGCCGTCACTCCCCAGAGGACGGAAGTGCATCTTGTATGTAACTTCTGCACCTTTGCTGCTTTCTGTACTTTTGCCTTGTACACTTATTTTTGATATAACTGTGTATGGCATTTTAGGAATTCCCACCACTTCAAACAAAGGGATGAAACGCCGGAGCTACGGGCTGCCTGCAGGTGGGTTCAGACACATCCAAGCTGTAAGAGGACACCCAGCTCTGCCCCACGACAGACCTACCAGTCTCCAGGCTGTCACCTCAAAGTCACACATTCATCTCAAGTAACTGTGGCAGGCGTCCCACAGCATAACCCGTGACAAGCAGTGGCCGATTCGACACTCCACCTAAGAGAGGTGACCCAGCTAAAAACAGCTGACCTACTTCCCAGAAATTCTACTACTGGCCGTCGAGTCCATAAACAAGGCCTCGGACGTGGACCCCCACGCTACTGTGGCAAGTGCACAGACTTGAAAAGGCCTGAGTTCTTGACGGAGAAAAAGTATTATCCGCCTGCCCCCAGGCCAGGTGGAACCCAAGCTCTACCCTGTTAGCACACGCTGCTCCCAGGCACGCCCGCACAGCAGCCAGGGAGCACAGAGCCCTGAACCTCCATGGCCACCAGTCCCCCAGTTCAGATGCACACAAAGCACATCATTTACTCCCTAAAAGGAGGAAAATATAAACCGGACACAGATTGGTCGACACCAGCACCATCACGTGCCCTCGGATGGTCTCAAGAAGCAGTGAAGCCTCGCAGCTAAGTGACAACTGGGCCAAAATCAAACACCATTCCTCCTTGTCCTACGTGCTGAGGCATCCAGAGGGCTAATACCAAACAGCTACCTCTCCCAAGTAGCTTATCCTAACACGTGGGGTCTGGCCTTGTTGATGGTATCAGGCAGAGATATCTGGGTTAAAATACCGCCTGAAGAGGAAATACTCGGGAGCAGAAGCTTTAATGTTCTCTTACGGCAGACCTAGCGACTCTTCCTGTCACAGTATCCCGGGATGTGGTGACCTTGTGCAGCCTTCCCAGTACAACACAGAATACTGTGCCTTCACAGAAATCCCAGTGAATGAGCCCCAGACATAGCCAGAAATGCACCGGTGCGAGGGCTTCTTGGGTCACCTCCATCTGGAGATGAGAGAGTCCTCGAATCAGATACAAACGTCAGCGAGCTTTAATGACGGGTTTGTGTGATCGCTAAAACACACGTTCTTTTCAACTCAACAACACAGAGCGATGAGCGTTCGGAGACACTAACGATGTGCCGGGAAATCACGGGGCGCGGGACTACCACTTTCTTTTTTGCCCTCTTCACCACCTGATTGTACCAGGCACGGTCTACCCCGCACTTGGGCGACTGCTGACTGTTTGGAGAGAATTTACAAAGCACTTAGCCCAACAGACACCACTTCGATGTTACATTAAAAGCAAAAGAGTGAATGTTTTGAGCGTGTGGCTCTTAGACGATGACATAAAAGTTTATCTAGTCCATACACCTCAGCTAGAAGTAATAAAACAAGAAACAAAGACCATTATTTCTCAAAACCACTCTGCACCCCCATCTGGGAATTACAGATAACTAAAAAAGGACCATCAGAATTACACCTACCTATGGGTTTTCATGTGCTTTTTGCAATTTAGCGAGGTCTTAAACGTTTTCTGGCAATAGGGACACATATAGGGACGAAGGTCATTGTGGATACCCATGTGTCGCCGTAGGCTACCGCCAGTAGTGAAAGCCCCGTTACATATCAGACACTTGAAAGACTTGACTCCAGTGTGCGTGCGGACGTGTGCTTTGAGCACTCCCGCAGAAACAAAGCCTCTTCCACACTGAGAACATTTAAAAGGCTTTTCACCTGTATGTGATCTAAAAAGAATAAAAATGTTAGTGAATGAGCGTCTTACAACGTTACAATGCTTCCTACGTTAGACTAGAGCACACGTGTCCACCGTTTCGTTGAGCACCACGGCGGCGGAAGGCTCGGCAGTGGGGACACCCTTCTGGACATTCTACCAGCGAGAGCGCCGCAGATTCAGAGCTCGAGGGACTTGCCTGAGCCACACAGCGGCGCACGGCGGAGACAAAGGTCTATGGCAAGTCCGCCTCGAAGTTCTCAACGTTTTCATGACATCTCACCATCTCTCGCGACCAAGTCTCTGCTCTCTTTTCACTGTTGCTAGCACCAAGCATTCATCTAAATTCTGATGAATGAATCTGGAAAACCGTTGCAGTACCTCACTGTAACTCAACAAACCCAGTACTCGTTTGACACGTCCTAGAAATTGCAAATGCTGACATATAATAGTGCAAATAAAATGCGGTGACAATTTCTGGGTAGAACGGTCTAGTCAAAACACTAATGAATGAACGTATCAGTCACCGGGGGCGCCTGGGTGGCTCAGTTGGTTAAGCGTCGGTCGGCCTTTAGTTCAGATCATGATCTCACGGTTCGTGAGTTCGAGCCCCGCGTCGGGACTCTGCACTGACAACGCAGAGCCTGGAGCCTACTTCGGATTCTGTGTCTCCCTCTCTCTCTCTCTGCCCCTCCCCCACTCATGCTGACACTCTCTCTCAAAAATAAATAAACATAAAAAAAAAAACATATCAGTCACCAATAAATACTGTGGGGTCAAATGTGACATTTTCGAATCCCAAAAACAAACACTACTGTCCTTACTATTTCTACAAGCTCCCCGCTCACCGAATCACTGCAGTTAAGCTACATCTCCCATTTCTGGGTGGACATCACCTTACCTGATGTGCTGTTTAAGGTGGCAAGACTTTTTATATGCACGATGACAGTAAAAACACTTGTACGGTCTGTCTGCTTCGTTTACAAAATTGTTATTAAAATAACTTTGAAAAAACTGGTTTCTTGGAATGGGCTGGATAAGACCTACAAACCAAAAGAAAATCAGGAATAATTCACTGTTAATGCTACTAAAAAAGTTAAATGTCAAAAGGCATCTGTTTTCCCCAAAAGATGAAAATTTGGAGGAGTTAAGATCTAGATTTCCAGTGTTGCAGCTAAATGCTATTTTAATTGTGTTAGAAACTGGCTATTTTAAAAAACTGGGAAACACTTATAAAGTTAACGTAAGACAGGTATTTTCCAACACAAGGAATATACATACTTTGCAGTTCCTTCCTCTGGTTCTAGAGCCAATTTTTAATGCATTCCTACATTTGCTGGCATGGAATCAAAAGAACCGTATCCAAACCGTAGGTTAACCAGGACTCTGAATCCCTTATTTGTTCGGTATAAAGACTGTACCCCAAGGACGACAATAAACTCAAAACACAAATGACTCTAACGTGACCTTCTGTTCTAAAAAAAAAGTCTATTTTTATAGAAATGCTACTAAAGGGTTATCTGTGAATAGGAAAACTGGTAACTGAAGTATTCCAGGTTTTACCGACTTTCAATAAATAAAGAACCCCCTTAGGTTGACTGTGAAACTTAGGTCTTGATCAAGCCATCGAGCTAAGTACACAATTCAGGACAAACACGCATTTGAGCCTTTTCGATCGCTTCCTATTCACCTGGAACGTTAAGAGGGAGACCTCACCGTCGCTCTGCCCAGGCGCCCCCTCCTGCCCCAGGGCCACACGGCTGCCGGTCAGGATCCTGGGCCACTAACTCCCGTGTGAGGATTCTTGGCAGGCACCTCTCAGGACACCGTGGCTTTCCTGGACACTCCAGACCACAGCTCGGTTCTCTGCCCTAAAACCTACTTCTCCCTCCCAACTCTCCTTGTTGCACGTGAACGAC
The DNA here is from genome assembly GCF_018350195.1 of Panthera tigris. Lineage (NCBI taxonomy): Eukaryota > Metazoa > Chordata > Mammalia > Carnivora > Felidae > Panthera > Panthera tigris. The sequence goes on along the minus strand of NC_056671.1, from coordinate 91,385,953 downwards.
AATCCCCCCAGTCACATGGGGCCAGGAGTTCAGAATTTTTGAGAACTCCCTCCCCGGTCTCGTTCGGTCCTTTGCCGTCCTGGGGGCCCTACGTCCCCACGGCCTCAGAGACCTATTTCCCCGTCTTCATTCCCGCTGCCGCCAATCTCAGACAGCGGAGGAAAAAGCAAAGGTGGGGAGGATTCAGAGGCTCAGCAAGTCACGTCACTCCCATATCAGACTCAGGAAAGGGACCTGTACCTCCTGATGCCTGCACCAGAAGCCCACCTGTTTTTCAAAGAGAACTCGGCACCCTCCCTGTGACCTGTGTTTAATCGACACAGCACAAACCTGAAACTGCCCAAACTTGTCCCAGTTCACGAGTGTTTGGGACCAGCAGAGCCAAATCAGAGCCATTCAGAGTCACTCTCTCGCTCTGGAAGCTGCAACGCTGTTCCACGCTCCCCGGCTTTGTCCTGGGGACTCGGCTCCCGCTCAAAACAGCTGGAGTCGCCTCCCCCAGGACCCACAGACCGAATCCCACGGAGACATATGCCGCGACGACGCCTCCATCAAATCGCGGTTCTGCTCAACTTTCTCCGGTCCCCAACAGAAAGACCCTGTTACTGAAGAACACGACGTGCTCACAGGCCTTCCGTGGCTTGCTACCGGGTTCTGGATCAGCACCGCTCGGCGTGCCTTCCGCCCGCTGGCGCTGGCAGCTCCACCCGGCCGCCCACCCTCCCTCCAGCCCCTCTGGCTCACTCTCCCGGTCTCTTTCCCCGCCTCCACTGGCTGCAGCGGAAGCCCAGGACGTGTGCCATGGTCACAGACATAGCCCCGAGCCCGTGACAGTCACCTGCCAAGGAGGACAGGGATCGTGACCAAAGAAATGAATGCTCCTGCCCGCAGTGTCGAGAAAACCGGGGACTGAAGGAAAGAAGCACACACACAAATCCAAACCAAGATCGTACAAGCCCCACCCCAGCCACCTACCTCTGCGGGGACCCCTCAGCCCCCCGTGGCTCCCCACCCAACCCTGGGGTGGGGAACTCTGGAACCTACGTCCTCCACCGTAAACGACTTCACACAATGTTTAGTGCCTCATTTCTTTTCCACGACATTGAGCCTACCTTCAAGAGTGAGTCCCCTGAAGCTCGCACCCTCACTCCTAGTGACTGCTGCTTCTCTGCCGAGGAGCCCTCGCCCTGAGCCCTGGCCCAGTGCTGCCTCCTGGTCTGCCATCATTCCTTCCCGACCTGCCTGCCACTCCATGAGCAGAGTCCTGTATCCAACCCCTCGCCGATGCGCTCCTATGTACTCTGCAAGTCCTCTGGCCCCCCTCCGGTAATTAGGAAGCTCGTTAAGAGAGAAGTGAAAGAACCCGCTCTCAGAGATAATGATTAACAGCGTGTGTTCTAACAAAAGGGTCTGTTATATACAAACGCAAGCGGGATCGGCCATACACCCTGTTCTGGTTATACTTCAACTCCATATTTGCCACCTTTCCAGGTCAGTACCTAGGACATCCTCATCATCCTCTGCAAGGAACTCCCCTGGGTCAATGTGTCCAGTGCGTATCACACACTTTTGGTGAGTATCTCTATTGCCCTAACTGTATACTGTCACAGTGCTGCAAGGAACAATCCAGTCTACACAACTCTTTGCCTTAGTCATTTCCCCAACACGCACAGAATGACAACCTCTGGGGTGGTGTCCAGGCACATGTATTGAGAAACAGACCCCTAAATGATCCTGAGTCCTTTGCAAGTGTGTGGGGGGAGGGGGCTCCCTACTGTGAGCTATTAAGGCAGCAAAATTATAGGCCTCATTTTTTAGACGCTTTTTCACCTATAATTTTACAAACATAAATTCCTGTTACAAAGTTCAGACTAATTATAAGGTCTCAATCTTCGAAAAAAAAAATTAAGGGAGAATTAAACATACATAAATTTCCTATATATACACACATATATACATATATACATATATCAAGTAAACTCTTCTCAAAGAAAGGCACGAATAAATTCTAGTTGATTAACGTGTCTCAAAAATAAACTGGAAATGTGCTTACAACTTCCTAAAATTCCTCCTGGAGTAACAGGAGAAAAAGTTTTATCTTGCTACAGTATTTCAGGAAATACATTTAAGCCTTAGAAGAGCTTTCACACGTTATAAACAGTAAGAGAATGCAAATACTGCAACATGATGACAAACATAACATTATTATAGATAACGCACACCATATAAAATGAACTTGATATTTGAGGTGAGACGAATGTGTTTTAAAAAGCAAGATAAATGCTCTAATATCAATATAATTAAAACATGAAGATAAACTTGGAAGATCAATCATCACACCCCTGAGGTTTAAAATAAAAGATAACCATGGGGTGCCTGGGTGGCTCAGTCGGTTAAGCGTCCGAGTCGTGATTTTGGCTCAGGGCGTGATCTCACGATTCACGGGCTCGAGCCCCAGCATCGGACACTGCACGGACGGTGCAGAGTCTGCTTGGGATTCTCTCTCTCCCTCTCTTTGCCCTTCCCCACTTGGGCTCGCTCTCTCAAAATAAACTTAATAAAAAAATAAATTAAATAAAAGATAACCAAAGCCCGGCTCCCTTTCAAAGAAAAGGTATTTCAAACATCTGTGCTACACAAAATGAAGAAATGGGGACATTACTCTTATACACACACATACACGTCGTCACATATGGGGAAAAACAGTGACTTCTAAAAAAATAGACGTATCTCTGAGTTGAAAACTGAGAAGCAACTATAGACCAGAATCGCTTCTCCTTTTTTCTTCCCCCCCTAGCTTTATTGAGAAGCTGAGAAGTGAAAGGCACACATCGCCACAGAGGAAGGCAGACGGCAGGATGGTCTGACACCTGTTGTGACGTGGTCACTGAGGTGGGCTCGGCTAACACCCATCCTCTCATAAAGATACAACAAAAGGAAAAGAAAGGAAAGAAGAAAACAGTTCTACCTGTGATGAGAGCTCTGAGGACCTACTCTTCACAACCGTCCTGCACATCACACGGCAGCGCTAGCTGTAGTCACCACGGCGGCCTTCTCATCGCTGTTGTGTATTTATCTCACAGCTGGAAGTGTGTGCCTTTTGACCCCCTTCCTCCAACGCTCCCTGTCCCCCACTCCCCTCTTCTGATAAACACTAGTTTGACCTCTTGTTCTATGCATCTGTTTTTGTTTTTTCTTCCTTTTGGATTCCACACATAAGTAAGATCATATGGTATTTGTCTTTCTCAGACTTGTCTCACTTAGCAAAAAAATGCCTTCAAGGTCTGTGCACGTTGCCACAAATGGTAGGATTTCCCCGTCGTTTATGTCTGAATAATATTCCATAATGTTTTTACCCGTCTGTCCATCAATGGACACTTAGGTTGTTCTCATCTCTTGGCTACTGAAAATACTTCTGCTGTGGACATGGGGGTGTGGTTATCTTTTTGAGTTAGTATTTTCATTTCCTTTGGAGATGGACGCAGAAGTAGAATTTGCCGGATCATATGGTAGTTCTATTCTTAATTTTCTGAGGATCCTCCTTACTGTTTTCCATAGCAGTTGTACCTATTAACAGCCCCACCAACAGTGCACAAAGTCTGCCCTTTCTCCACATCCATACCAGCATTTGTTGTCCCACAGGCATAGTTCGCTGTGGTTTTAATTTGCATATCCTAATGACTAGTGATGTTGAGCATCTTTTCACGTAACTGTCAGCCTTTTGACTATCTTCTTTGGAGAAAAGTCTATTCAGGTCTGTTACCCACTTTTTAAATTTTTTTTAGATTTATTTATTTATCATTTTGCCATTCAGTGAGGAGTTCTCTATTTATTTTGGATATTAACATTTTATCAGATACACTGATTGCAAACTTTTTTTTTTTTGCATCCTATAGACTATCTTTTCACTTTACTGATGGTTTCCTTTGCTGTACAGAAACTTTTTAGTTTGATGTGGTCCCACTTACTTTTTCTTTTGCTGCTTGTGCTTTAGGCATCATATCCAAAACATCATTACCAAGACCCACATCAAGGAGCTTTGTTCCTAGGTTTTATTCTAGAACTTTTATGGTTTCAAGCATTACATTTATGTATTTAACCCATTTTCAGTTAATTTCTGTAAGTGATATAAGATAAAGGTCTAGTTTCATTCTTTTCCATGTGAATATTCAGTTATCCCAGCACATTTACTGAAGAGAGCATCTTTTCTCCATTGAGTGTTCTTGGCTCCCTTGTCAAGTATCAGTTAACCACATACACTTGGATTTGTGTCTGGGCCCTCAATTTTATTCTATTGGTCTACTGGTTTTTATGCCAGTACCACACTATAACCATGACTACAGCTTTACAGTATAACTTGAAATCAGGAAGTGCGATGTCTTCTGCTTTGTTCGTCTTTCTCATGATTCCCATGGCTAATCAGGTCCTTTGTGGTTCCTTACCAATTCTTCTTCTTCCGTAAAAAAACACCATTAGAATCTTGACAGGATTGCACTGAATCCATAGATGGTTTTGGTAGTATTGGCACTTTAACAATATTAATTCTTCTGATCCATAGAACACTTTTCTATTTATTTGTGTCTTCTTCAACTTCTTTCATCAGTGTCTTGTAGTTTTCAGAGTAGAGACCTTTTACCTCCTTGGTTAAATTTATTCCTAAGTATTTTACTGTTTTTGATGCTATTGATCTAACTAGGACTTCCAGTACTCTGTTGAATAAGAGCAGTGAGAATGGGCACCCTTGTCTTGCTTTGATCTTAGAGAAAAAGACTTCAACCTTTTACCATTTAGTATATTGTTAGCTGTAGTCTTGTAGCCTTTATTACATTGAGTTATGTTCCTTCTACTCCTATTTTGTTAAACTTCTTTATCATGAATGGATGCTGAATTTTGTCAGATGCTTTTTCTGTGTCTACTGGAATCATATGACTATTTCCTTTTATTCTATTAATGTAACATATCACACTGATTAATTTGCATATGTTGAACCATCCTTGCATCACTGTGATAAATCCCACTTAATCGTGGTAAATAATTCTTTTAATGTGCCACTGAATTTGGTTTAGCAGTATTGTATTGAGAATTTTTACATTTATATTAATTAGGGATATTGGCTAGTTTTCTTTTCTAGTACTGTCCTTTTCTGCTTTTGGTTTAAGGATAATGTTGGCCTTGTAAAATGAGTTTGGGGAATGTCCTTCCTCTTTGATTTTTTGGAACAGTTTGAGAAGGGTTGGTATTAATTCTTTTTTAAATGTTCGGTAAAATTCACCAGTGAAACCATCTGGTCCTGGGCTTTTTATATTGAGAGACTTCTGATTATTAATTCAACGTCCTTACTAGTCATTGGTCTATTCAGACTTCCTATTTCTTCCTGATTCAGTCTTGGTAAGCTGTCTATTTCTAAGAATTACTCTATTTCTTCTAGATTGTCCAGTTGGTTGGCATTTAATTGTTCATGGTAGCCTCTTCGGATCCTTTGTATTTCTGTGGTATCAGTTGTAATGTTTTCCTTTCCATTTATAATTTTGTTGATTTGGATGCTCTCATTCTACCTTTGTTAGTCTAGCAAAGGTTTTCTCAATTTTGTCTATCTTTTCAAAGAACCAACTCTTAGTTTCATTAATATGTTCTATTGTTTTATGTTCTCTATTTACTTCTGCTCTAATCTTTACTACTTTTTCCCTTCTGCTAACTTTGGGCTCAGTTTGTTGTTCTTTTTCTAGTTCCTTAAGGTGTAGGATCCTTAAGGTGTTGTTTATTTGGTGTTTACTTCTATGAATTTCCCTCTAAGAGCTGCTTTTGCTGCATCCTATTAATTCTGGTACATTGTGTTTCCATATTCACTTGCCTTAAGAGACTCTTTTTATTTCCTCCTTAGTTTTTTCTTTTTTTTTTTTTTTTTAGAAGAGCTGTTTTTATTTTTTTATTTTTTTTTAATTTTTTTCAATGTTTTTTATTTATTTTTGGGACAGAGAGAGACAGAGCATGAACGGGGGAGGGTCAGAGAGAGAGGGAGACACAGAATCGGAAACAGGCTCCAGGCTCCGAACCATCAGCCCAGAGCCTGACGCGGGGCTCGAACTCACGGACCGCGAGATCGTCGCGGGGCTCGAACTCACGGACCGCGAGATCGTGACCTGGCTGAAGTCGGACGCTTAACCGACTGCGCCACCCAGGCGCCCCCTTAGTTTTTTCTTTGATCCACTGGTTGTTCAGGAGAGTATTTCCATGTGTCTGTGAATTTTCCAGTTTCCCTCACTGATTTCTAGATTCACACCACTGTGATCACAGAAGATACCTGGTATGATTTCAATCTTCTTGAATTTGCTAAGGCTTTTTTTTGTGGCCTAACGTATGGTCTACCCTAGAAAATGTCTGATGTGTGCTTGAGAAGAATGGGTATTCTGCTGTTGTTGGTTAGAATGTTCTGTATTTTCCTGTTAGGTCCATTTGGTGTGTAGTATTGTTCAAATGTGCTGTTTCCTTATTGATTCTCCATCTGAATGATTTGTTCATTGTTGAGAGTGGAGTACTGAAGTCCTCAACTATTACTGTATTACTGTTTATTTCTTTTAGCTGTTTCTCCTTTTATATACTTGGGTGTTCCCATGTTGGGCATATAAATATTTACAATTGTTATATCTTCTTGATGTACTGACCCCTTTATCATTATATAATGACCTCCTTTGTCTTTTTTTTTTTTCTTTACCATTTCTACCTTAAAGTCCATTTTGTCTGATACAAGTGGAGCTACTCCTGCTTTTTTCAGTTACTATCTTTGAAATGTCTTTTTCTACCCCCTTCACTCTCTTTGTGTTATCTTCACAGCTAACCTGAGCTTCTCCTGGGCAGCATTATCACTGAATCTTGTTTTGTTCTCCCTTTAGCCATTCTGTGTCCTTGGATTAGAGGATTTAATCCATTTACATTTAAAGTAATCATTGATAGGTAAGGACTTACTAATGCCATTTGGTTAATTGTTTTCTGAATCCTATGTTCCTTGTTTTCTTATCCTGCTTTTTATGTTTTGATACCTCAGTATGTTTTAATTTCTTTACCATCTTCTTTTGTGGGATTACTGTAGGATTTTCCCTTGTGGTTACTATGAGGCTTACACAGACTATCTTAAACTTATACTATTTTAAACAGATAATAACTTCAATAGAATCCATAAATTTTACACTTTTACTTCTCTTCCCCCTCACATTTTAGGTTACTGCTGATAAAATTTATGTTTTTTCTATACTATGTAACAGCAAATGCCTATAGTTATGGTTATTTTTACAACCTTTTTTTTTTTTAACTTTTAAACCAGAGTTTTAAGTAAAGTGTGCACCACTATTGTTGTAATGCAGAATCTAACTATGACTACATATTTACCATTACCAGTGAGATTCATGCTATCTTTTTATGTTTTTATGATGCTAATTACTGTTCTTTTGCCTCCACTCAAAGAAATCCCTTTGGCGTTTCTTATAAGAAGGTCTGGTGGTAATGATCTCTCTCAGCTTTTTATGATGGTAACAATGAGCTCCCTCTGAATATCATGCTTGCCTTATGACTCCGATACCTCCTTAGTCTACACATTATTGTATTTAAAATTCAGTCTTTGAATTTGAAGAAAAAACATTTAGAGTACAAGAGGGCATGTCTAGTGAAATACAATCCCTGACACACCATAAAGTTCACAACATTCAAGTTCAGTAAAAATTACTGGTGCTTGATACCAAGATACAATGACTCCTTGAAAATCATGGTGTGCTCTCCCATACTTTTGTGCCTGGGAGTGCAATGGTAATGGATGTGCAGAGGAAGGGAACTTTACTGACCACAACCCTGGTCTACAAGCCAGAAGATCCAGAATTCTAGTTCTACCATGAGTACAAACTAGTTGTATAATGTAAAAGCAACATAACTCTTTCTAGAGCTTAGTTTTTATATCTGTACAAATGAAGAATGTAGAGAAGTTTTGAATGACTATTTTCAAGTTCCTATACAACTCTCAAAGTTTTTGACCGTATAATACCATACCACCAACTGTGCTTCCTTAATATGCAGACTAAATTACTTGCTATGGTAGTTTTAATGCATTCTAACTTTCTGAAGTGACAGTCTTAGCCTAAGTGACATATTGTGTTTTAAGTAACTTGGCTAAACTAGAACAGCTCATCTCTCAATGAAGTCAAGTAACTGTAACTAATCTGTGCTAAAACCCTCTCTGTCACATTTTTATCAAAATCTGTCCCCGGAAGGTTATTAAAGTCACATCTTTTCTACAGAGCCCCTGAGGAGCTCAGAGTCTGAAAGAAGAGACAGACACAAATATAAATGACAATGACGTTAAGCATTGTAAATAATTGTTTACAGTATTTTACCTTCTATAATGGGAAGCCCTCTCTATATGAATCATTTCCCTCATGTGTCTCACTCAGCCTGGACCAAAGGAGAATTCTGCTGCCACTAATTTGATCTAAGTTTGGTTTCCCAGCTATCTGTGAAACCAACAAGTAAAATGTACCCATTTTAACCTGGGAAAAAGTCTGGAGTATCAGGACTGTAGTTTAACTACGGGTTTAGAAAGTTAAAGTCAAGAAACCCACAGATGTTTAATTTTATTAATGGCAACCTGAAAAAAAAACTGGTAATTTGAGGGTAACTCTGAAAGCATGAAGGAAAATTCTAGGGCCACTAAACAAATGTTGAATCTGTCCTGACTCTCAGAGACTTTCCTCATTTCAGGAATGACACAAACCATTGAGAACCTAAAGATTATGGTGAAGATCGGATACACATTAAACTAGTGTGTTGTTTTGCTTTGTGAGCTACCAAAAGTGGACAAGAACATCAAGCCATTCTAACCTCCATGGGAGCTTTGTCAGTTTCTAGGGTTTGAACAATTAATACCCTAAGAATTACAGTTTCCAGGAAGCTCAGTACAACACACACATAAAATCAACAGAGAATGATACTCTGGGGAGGATGACGACCTTCAATCTTTTGTCTGTTTGGGGGTTTTCCATTTCTTCTAGAGTCAATCATGATAGAAGAACATGATTCTAGCAAAGATCCATTTCATCTAACTTTTCAAATGTGTTAGCTATCTGAACTACAGCTAACACATTTAGCTTTGTTCTGTTTTCATTGAGTTACAATCAAAGATTGTGTCCTGTACAGTATCTACTTTTGAAAATTTGAAACTCTTCCTTATCCTAGGATTTGACCAACTTCAATTCCGTGCATGTTTAAAAGAGTATTATAGAGTAAAAGATTCTATGAAGCTATTAAATAACCCTTTTTATATATATGTGTACTTCAAATCCGCTTCAGTTTCACCGTTTAGTTAAATTGATCTAATTGAGGAATTTTCACTATACTTTACAATTTGAACATTTCTCCTTTCTTCTAATTGTTTTTGGTTTATATATGTGATGCTATGCTCCTAAATAAAGATTCATGATTTTTTTTTCTTTAGATTCACGATTGTTGAGGAGTGCCTGGATGGCTCAGTTCGTTGAGTGTCTGACTCTTGGTTTCCACTCAGTTCATGATCTCACAGTTCGTGAGTTCGAGCCCCACGTCAGGCTCCACACTAACAGTGCAGAGCCTGCTTGGCGTTCTCTCTCTGCCCCTCCCCTGCTCATGTTCTCTCTCTCTCTCTCTCTCTCTCTCTCAAAAAAATAAACTAAAAAAAATTCATGATTATTGATCATCTTATTAGCAAACTGTAATTCATATTAATCTAAAATATCTCCCTTTATACCACATGACCTTTATTTATATTAAACTATACTTTGATGTTAATTTTGTTCATGGACTGGATTATCTTGCTTAAGACCTAATAAAATACAGAAACTGTATAAAAATATAAGTTTTATCCCAGAATTTAATGCAGTTTCTTTAATTTTGTTTAGCACTTTCTCATAAGCAGTGTTTCTAGATAATAAAATCATAGTTTAACCTTAATAACATTGAGCCTGGGAAAAAAAAGCCTTAAACGCTAGCAGTTTTCCTTTTAAGTCCAAAGATGAAAGCAGCCCATATAAAACCTGTGACCTGTCACGTAGGGATTTTAAGATGAAAGTAACAAAGCGGATTGCGCATCTCACATGAAGAACCCTCGTCCACGTTGACGGTGCCACTGAGGCAGAAATTTGTCTTCAGTGAGGACTTACGTGCCAGTATCTCCAGCTGGACACATCCTTTCTTTCTTAACCAAGAACACAATTTGGGCAGTAGCTCAGACAGAGCTAGGATTTTCAGTTTGACTGTGGAACATACCGGGCCGTAAAGCAAAAGTGCTCCACAAACACTTTGTGAACAGCATGCTAAAACTGTCTCCCCGTAACCATCGGTCTACCACTGTGTAGACAAAACACTTATATACTCTCTGCAAGGTGCAAGAGGGAAGAGAATCTTACCTACGTCAGTTATGAGAATCGGCTCTTGCAAAGGAATGTCAGGGACCGGAACGTTCGTCTTGCCGACTCGAACCTTCGCCGGTTTACGCTGGTGCCTCATCTTCCTTAGCTCCGTGTGTTTAAAGTGAGAAGCAATGTGAGTCTTCCTGTGGCCTGAGGTCCGAAACTTTTTGTCACAGTGAGGACAAGCAAAAGGTCTGACTCCTAATAAAAATAAAAGTACGCGGCAGAATTATTTCAAGAACATACGTCTCAACAATTAATGCCAACATAAAATTCTAGTAGTTTAATATTGACTTGAATAGTTTGTCGCTTCACGCGCACAATTTCATGGGTGTCATGCAGCTATTTTCCCCTGTCTGCATACAGTGCATACTATAGACGTTAAGGTATGTCTTAAGATCATTGGAAGTAAAAAAGATTTGCTATCCTCGCATTGCAAAACATTTAAACCTTCAGATACTCAAATATTCAGTCCCTAGGAATACTCCAGGGCAGTAAGACTGCTCTCTCTCAAATCATCATCCGTAACGTGGAACAACGTCTGCCTCCAGGCTGGCTGCCAGGATTGTAGACACTCATGTTTAACGAGCACTCAGCAGCTCCGAGCATTTAGTAAACAGCAGTAAATGGTAGTTGTCAGTGATGGTAAATAATAATAATGCTGCTGCTGCTGACAGTAATAATGTCCTCTTCACAATTCTCTACTATCCATTCCCTTTCCTGAAGGAAATTCCTTCATTTACAATTTTATCGGTAAACGAAAACGGAGGTTCCAAAGAAGGGCACATAACCAAACCAGCAAATGTCAGCTTTTTTAAACACTCCTCCACATGATCAGCTCAGCCCCGGAACCCCAGGTGGGCAGGAGAAGTTTCTGCTAATGGATACGGGGTTTCTTTGGTGGGGCCGGGATGCTAAAAACGTTGAAAACAGACAGTTGGGTGGGTTGCACAATTTCTGAATAAAGTGAATTCTGAGTTCACCGCAAAATAAGAGTCCATTTTATGATCTGTGAATGTATCACAACAAAACGATCCTAAACGAAATTACAGCCTAAATATGAATGTTTTCATGCCTTCATCCTGACGACAAAACATCTGAAAGGGTGAAGAGGCATCAGGCTTTGCCTCCCTGCCCCCCCCTCCCCCACCCAGGCGTCTCCTTACAAAGGCCCACCTCCTCCACCTCCGCATGCGGTGGCCCCCAACACCCCTCTCTTGGCCCTTTGCCTCCTGTGTTCATTCCGAGTGCCAGGGCTTAGTGCTTCCCTCATTCAGCCGCGGGCTCTGTGGGCATCTAGTCCCGTCACTCTGTGGACCAGCATATACCTGCAGCCTAGCCTACCAAGGTGATCACAGAGACTTGGGAAGGGTGTTCGGCTGTTGCCCGCAGGCCCCGTGAATCGGAGGGGACGGGAGGGGAAGGCCCCGAGCCCCGGGCACCTGTGTGCAGGCGGATGTGCACTTTGAGGCTCCCCGACGTGGAGAAGCTCTTCATGCAGTACTGGCACTTGAACGCCTTGATGCCCGTGTGGGTCTTGATGTGCGCGGTCAGGGTGCTCTTTACGGCAAAGGCCCGGAAACACTGCGGACACTTGAAGGGCTTCTCGTGGGTGTGAATGCGGATGTGGCGCACCAGGTCACTCGGCTTCCGGAACTCCTTGGTGCAGTAGGGACACACGTGCCACCGGACACCGTTCTCCTCGCGGATCGAACCTGGGGCCGAAAGAAAACACAACCAGTCCAGCTCGGCCTGTCTGGCCCTTGTGTTTTCTACCCACCGTTAAGGCACTTGACCGTCTGGGGTTAGATCGAAACAACAGCGTACCTATGAAAGAGCTATCTACTTTTTTTGCCACAGCAGAAGATGTACGATCGGTTAGGGAAAAAGGTGAAATTTCCATAATCACTGAAATGACGGAAGACTATGAGTGAATCCTGCAGAAAATCTTCACAGTCACATGAGAACACAAATCATGGCCCGAGGGAGGGAAGAGGGCTAACTGGACAGGTAATATACATAAACCAAAGGCAAGCGTACAAACTCAGGCCACTGTACATGTGAATAAAAGCACATGTGACCAAACGACTCCAAAGTGAACTCGGGATATGAGGAGACGAAGGCGGAGAAAGCACTGTCTGAGCCCATCTGATACCACGGATAACAAACAAGTAATCCCCACGCAAGTAATTGGGAGACCATGAATTCTTGCCCTATGAAAAGGCATTCATAAATACTTATGACAAAGAAATAGCTCACGACCAAACATAAAAGACTATTTTGTAACTTTAAATATTATCGTTCAACTTTCAATCAGGTTTAAAACTATTCCCATCAGGGGCGCCTGGGTGGCTCAGTCGTTTGAGCGTCTGACTTTGGCTCAGGTCACGATCTCAAGGCCTGTGAGTTCGAGCCCCGTGTCGGGCTCTGTGCGGACAGCTCAGAGCCTAGAGCCTGATTTGGATTCTGTGTCTCCCTCTCTCTCTGCTCCTCCCCGGCTCATGCTCTGTCTCTGTCTCAGAAATAAATAAACATATAAATAAATAAATAAATAAATAAATAAATAAATAAATAAATAAATAAATAAAACTATTCCATCCAAAGAAAAATCACGAGTTTACTGAAATATAAGTAAAATGATTTCTAAATTATAAAAATTTTAAAAACAAAATTCAGCAGAACCACTTTTTATCTTTTATAATTTTGATTAGCTTTATTTATCTGAAATTAAATAGGTACTTACAGTGAGGTCAAGAACCCACTTAAAATTAGAAAGATTTTGGCCAGGTTAACAAAATTCATCAGGAAATTTTAACTGTTTATTTAACTGTGTCTTTACAGACATAGCTTTATTAGACAAAAAATAATTTGTGTCCTTCTGTTATTAGTAAATGCAAGGAATTCTCCTTATGTACAAGTGAATCTACAAGGAGCGAAAATGTATTTTCCTGAAGATGATGCTCTTTGCAAGACTAACATAGGAAATAAGGTTAGGTGAAAGAAAAAAACTTACATTTTTCTAAAAACAGTGACGCAACAGAAACTAGGTCAAGTCAGGAACACACGCAAACCACAGGGAAAAGAAGAGAAAATATGGGACGTGGCTTCAAAAATGGGAGAGAGCATTTATTTTATGGTGACACCGTTTACATTAAGGAAGTCTGAAACTTAAAGCTGTTTAAAACCAATAGGTAAAAATTAATTCATACAAGTGCAGTAATTACCTAAAGATCTTATGATAAATCAAAAAAGCCAAGGTATAAAAAGGCGACAGAACTAGAGTATCTATGAGCTAATAAACTTGGGAACCCTCCCTATCAGGTTTTCATCCAGGCAAGAATGAAAACTGTACCTTTAACTATCTAAGATGACAGAACATTCAACTGTCACCAGGTTCTAATTATTTCCAGAACGGACTAGAACAGAAATTACAAACTGGCGGCCTTGCAGCAGTCTCCACACGTGGCCTGCATGGGCTTTGTTTGGCCCACGCGCTGCTACTAAAATATTAAATCCAGATTTTCGACCCTCTGACAAACTGAAAGTTCTGGAAAACCAGATGTGCGTTCCCACGCGGCAACTTTCCCTGGTGCTGGACAACTGCTTTTCTCTTCAAACACATTAATAAATTTAAGAAGAAAAAACATACATTATAATCATCTTCAAGATGAAAAGGCAATTACTACAATTTAATATCTAGTCTAATTTCTAAAAAATCGTCTAAAAACAGGAAGAGATGAACAAACATATATCAGTATGTTTTCATTTAATAGGAAAATACTAAAAACAATCCTATTACAGTCCAGAAAAAATCCGCTATCACTGCCATGAATTTATTGTGTTCTAGTGATACAAGCCAGTGAAATTAGGTAAGATACAGAAATATACAGCATTAACTAACTACAAAGGAAAAGGTAAAAATCATGATTTACAAATGATATGATTAAATGCCTTAAAAAACTTAAAACTCAGAAAGTGGCACACATTTTAATATGTGGAAATCAACATCATATCTACAAGCAAAATCCAGAAGAAAATTTTAAAATGCCACTAAAAAATGAAAAAATACAGAGAAAAGATATGAAGAAATGGAAATCTACACCCTATTCTTCGGTACAAAGACTAAAAGTTATAAAGACATCAATTCTCACTGGTTAAATCACTTACATATAAATACCGAAAGGACTTTTTTAAAAACTAGAGTTTTGGAGCTTTAGCAGACAAGTCTAAAGTACACATGAAAAAATAAGTATGGGAAAATCGTTCAAAACACACCGTCAAGCGTAGCAGGAAAGGACTAGGCCCATAGACACGAAAGCATACCGGTAGCAGACATGAACAGAAAGACAGATTCGTGCCCAGAACACGGTCCGGAAAAGACCCATACAGGTCTGGGAGGGTAACGAACAGAACGGTATCACAGTGTTTCAGTGGAGAAAGCAGGACTTAGTCCATAAATGGTGTTTGGACAGCGGGGTGCCCATCTAAAAACAAAAAATTAAATTGAGTCAGAGATTCAGCTTAAAATATGAAAGTATGAGGGGCACCTGGGTGGCTCATTCGGTTGGACGTCCGACTTCGGCTCAGCTCATGATCTCACGGTTCACGGGTTCAAGCCCCACAATGGGCTCTGTGCTGACAGCTCGGAGCCTGGAGCCTGCTTCGGATTCTGTGTCTCTCCCTCTCTCTCTGCCCCTCCCCCGTGCTCGCTCACTCTCTCTCTCTCTCTCTCAAACATAAACATTAAAAAAAATTGAAAGTATGAAAGCGTTGGATAAAAGAGGTTATTTCCCATAACGTCCACGTTGAAGTCTAAGTATTGTAGAAGTCCAAAATCTGTGAAACACTGACCAATTTGGGTATAGAAAATATTTCTCCCTTTTAATTCAAAACGACAAATTAGAAAAGAATATATGCTCTCAAAATACTATCATCCTTAATGTATCATGGCAAATAAAAATCAAGTCAGGCTAATGAAAAAATGTAGGTGGCTCTTCAACATGAAAAGTTGCTCAACCTTTTTACTCCTTATTAGAGAAATGAAATTAAAGCTACAATCAGAAACCATTTTAACCTATCAGATGAGTAAAAATGGTTCCCAAATTTTGATAACAATCCCTTCAAAAGGCTGTGAGGAAATGGACAGATACCCCAATGCACTGTGGATGGGGGTATAAACTGTCAGAAAGCCCTGGAAGGAAAATCAGCAACATTTACCCCATTGTTTTTCTTTTGATATGAAGCACATTAGTGATACAAATACTGAAATTTGAACAAGATCTGTGGACTGGATCAATTTCACTACCCTGATGTTGAGGTCTATACTCTGGTTCTAGAAGACAGCATCCTTGACCTTAGGACACACACACTAAAGTATTTGAAGGGGTATTAAATAAATTTGTATTTATTATCACCTGTATTTGCAAGATTGCAAATAACCTACATAATTATTTATCCATAAAATGGAACAATCTCTAGATATTTTCTAAAATATCAGGTGGAAAAAAGTAAACTGCAAGGAAGATTATATATAGATTTTATATACACACACACACACACCCAGTATGCCCCCCAACATACTGAAAAACAATACGATACATACTATATAATAACATGCCTGTACTTGTTTAAAAGACAGAGACCCCCAGTGACAGCGGCTGCCCTGGAGAGGGGTTACGTGGAGGACAAGGATGAACAGGGGACGTTTCACTGCACACCGTTTTGTATCTTTTGAATTACGTGGCAAGAGCAAGTTTCACCAGTTAAAAAATCATTTTTAAATCTGTGCGTTCCACGCAGCAGTCATCCCGGGTCAGGCACTATTCCTCACACTCAGGTCTCTCCCTTTCGTTCTGCCACCGCCCCATCGCACAGACGAAGGTTAGCGAACCTGCCCCAGGCCAGGTGCCAATAAGTGGAAAAGTCGAGGCACACGTTGACATCTGTGTAATTCTAGAATCTGAGAGCGATTCTCTCAGAGCACTCTGTCCTCCCAGCTCCACTTCAAGGAGAGTGCTCACCACATGCCAACGACCACGGCAGGCAGACCCCTGCCCGTGGAGGGACTCAGGTGCGGGATTCGAGCACGCACGTGCAGCAGAGCTCAGGGACCTGCGTCAGGGTGGACTCGCCCCGGGGCGGGGGGGGAGACACGACATTCAGAAACGTCCGCATGTGAGGGGACGGGGGCCTGGCCGGCTCGGCGGTGGAGCACGCGACTCTGGGTGTCAGCATTATGCGTCAAGCTCCACGTTGGCCAACGTGTCCAGATTATTTAAAAAAAACATAAAATGAAATCTTCAAAAAAAAAAGTCTGCATTCGAAAGACAGTTTTTGGAGGTACATTTACCAGGCAAAGAAGAAGCAAAAGCCGGGTATGAAGTTCTGGAAACCTAAAGCTCACAACGGCCACAGCGTGAGAGGTCTCGCGGGGTCCGCGAGATGCAGAGCTTGAGGCAGACAGGGTGACGTGATGGAAAGCCTACGTGCCACGAGAGGTTTTCGGCAGGACGAAGAAAACCGTACCCTAGAGGTGTCCTCCTCACTCCTGAATCGGTTTCCACACCGGAGGAATTACTGGGGACGCGGCCAGCCGTGTCCCCGGCATCGGCCTCGGCCACGGTGGAGGACGAGGGTGACGAGGTGATGAGGACCTGGGTGCCGCAGGGGGGAGGCAGGACCGAGGGACGGGAAGACGCCTGTGGATTCATCCGGGGGCCAGAGCGCACAGCCACTGCTGTCGGAGAACTGCAGGACAGCAGGAGAGACAGACAGACAGACAGACAGGCTCCTCTAGGACCCACTCCAAGGGCCGCTTCAGACGCTGGACGAAGGCCCTGGCGTATTCTTGCAACGGAAGGTGTGCCCAGAGGCCGCAGGTGCAGTCCGGAGGACATACAGTGACAGTCACAGAAAGTCGTTCTGCTTTCTACTGGAACATCAAGCTGAATACAAACACTCAGACTTAACTACTGTTCAACAACAACCGGGGAGACGCTCATATCTCAGGATCCACGTTCAGATGCTGAATCTACAGAGAAGACTTTAAACGAAGCAAAGCAGCCCAAGTGTGCCCTCACTCTCTGTTCCACAGCGTCTCCCTACGTGGCCCCAGCCTGGACGGCCGTCCTTGTCGTTCACGCCGTCTCAGCGGCAGACGGGACTGCGAGAGAGGTTAGCACCACTGGACCCTCGCGGCCTCCGACTCAGCCAGTGGGTCGTGGAGTGACGTGGAAACCAGAGGCCGCAGGATCCTCTGGCAAAAGACGCCCTGTGGGAACAGTGCAGCCCGCACCTGGCGGAGGCAGGACACCGAATCTTGCACAACGTTGGGACACCCACTCGGAAGTGACAGGCCAGCGTCCCGAGGTGGGGGGGCCGTTAAATAGGCTGCTGGGCCATACGCCACGGGACCACTTATTTGGAGTCGTACACAAAGGGACAGACTCTTGATAAAGTGGACCGCGCAAAATTTCTGTGTCCAGTCCCACGGTCTACCGGGTTTCTCAGCGATCGGTAGGAGGACGCCTCGGACTTCCTGGCCGGATTCCCGGAGCGGGAAATGGAGGGGACGGTCACTGGCAGCTGGCTGGGCCACATCAATGAGGCAGGGAGACAGCAGGAATGCTCAGACGCAACCCCAGGCGCTGAAACGGGCGCCGTGGCAGCTATGGGCCCTGAGCACGATGGCACCTGCTCTAACGGCCCACGTGGCTCTGGGGCGGAGGCCACCGTGCGGGCCGGCTGACAACCGGACTTGAGATAAAGCACGTGTGTTTGGGAGTGAGGGGGGAGGAGGAAGCCAGGTCTGCAGGGAAGAGGACACAGCCGGCACTAGTGCTGTGTGTGACTGAGTCTCCCCGACCCCGCGCTGTCCCCTGGGCCGGGCCCCCGGTCCCGCTGAACCGGCGACCCCGTGCTGCCCCGAGGTAGGGGCAGTAAGAGCGCTGTCCTGCCGCCAGACGCCCCCCGCCCCCCGTCTCACGGTGCTCCCTGCCCACGTGGCGTCCCAGAGCGGGTGCTCCACCGGGGAGGGACGCAGGGACCGTCGGGGGTTCGCTCTCCCGGGAGATCCCCGAGATCTCCGAAGCTGCAACTGTCCAGGGAGCAGCTCTCACCGCCAAAGCACGGCATCCTTCCCCTGCCGGCGGCCCTCCAGGGACGGGGGACGGTGGGACCACTGACCTCTTTCTCACGGAGGGCACCCTGAACGGGAGACGAGATGCGCCAGAGCTCTCCCGGGTATGGCAGGGCGGCGGAGGAGGGCGACCCGCCCCGTGAGCGCCTGTGCAGGTGCCAACGACGAGACAGCTGCGGGGCCGGCCGGAACCTGGCGCCCGGAGGAAAGGCGGCGAGCATTCGGGGAGGGATCTGTCCCTTCCGCTCCTGGAGAGGCTCCAGGTCCCCTCAGAAGAACCTTCGCTGCCGCAGACGAGGAAGGCAGGCCTCCCCGGCCGACTGAGCCAGCTGTGGATGTGCCGGGGGGGCCGGCAAGGCTCTCTGCTCCACAGACCGCGGGACACGCGGCTGTTCCGAAGCGCATGTGGACCGCGCGGCTTGCCGGCGCCCCCCTGCCCCTCGCAGAGGGGTGCGCTCAGCAGGGGAGTCCCCGCTTCCGTCCCCGCGTGACCCACTGCCCCCAGGAGGTGCCGTCCATTCCATCTACCTCCCGACACCTGCTCGGAAGCTGGGGCACAGGTCCCCCCGGGAGTTGGTGCCTTCCATCGACCAGATTACAGGCACGGTGATGCCGCACGAAGCCTCGTGTTCGCTACTTCTGCTCACCTCGGCTTCATGCAATTCTGGAGGTGCTGCTCTGGGGAGAAAACCACCAATCTGCTGCTTCACGGAGGAGCCACGTTGCCGCCCGCAAACCGTCACTGGGCGAGCTGGGTCAGGGCAAGCAAGGTGCGGGGACACCGTCCCCGAGGAGCAATCCGATATCCAGACCCAAGTGCACAGAGGACGTGCTCCCGGACCGCTCAGGGCCGGTCCGAGTCGAGGGTGGAGGACACAGCCAGCGGCCTCGCGGATTCTGACCCCAAGGGCAGCGCCTCTCTGCGTGTTTCCCCAGCACCCGCAGCGGGAACCTCGGAGCCGGCTCCACGGGTGTGCGCGGCGTCCCAGAAACAATCCACCCGGAAGGGAGCCCACGGTGCGCGGTGTTCACCAGAACACCCACCCTCCTCTCGGGGAGCCCTGCAAATAATTCACGAGTTTTCGCAAGCGCTCCAGAAGCCTGATGCGGAAGTCCTTCAAAGTGACGCAAAGGTGTCTCCCAGAAAGCAAAGCCTACGGCCCGTCTCCCTCCTGCTTCGTCCCAGGAAGGAATTTATAAAGAAGGAATTTTCTCCGCCGGTCACACTGAACTCTTAAACACTGCTTTGAGCTTACTGCAGTGTCCGTACTATAACTTTCTGTAAAATGGGTGTAGTTTTCCCCAAGTGACGCAGGTGAGAGACAACCAGAGAATTTGCTTACAAGCCAACGCAGATCCCTGCATACAGAAATGCTGCTAAAACGTCACAGACCTATCCTAGTACCTAGAACCTTAAACTGCATTTATCTGACTCCTTAAGGCCTTTACAAAGACCACCACTGTTGAAAACTGTACTGTTTAAAAACCGCTGGATATAAATGTTTAAAAATTTTCCTTTATGTGTCTGCACACAAAGTAGGAGGGGAATACAATGATCAAAACTAGTTTCTTCTAGAGAGCAATTACATTTCTTGTTTTAAGACCAATGTACATTCTATAAAAAGGAACGGTTTCATACGCTGATTTAAAAGTGAGTACCGGTTGGGGCGCCTGGGTGGCGCAGTCGGTTAAGCGTCCGACTTCAGCCAGGTCACGATCTCGCGGTCCGTGAGTTCGAGCCCCGCGTCAGGCTCTGGGCTGATGGCTCGGAGCCTGGAGCCTGTTTCCGATTCTGTGTCTCCCTCTCTCTCTGCCCCTCCCCCGTTCATGCTCTGTCTCTCTCTGTCCCAAAAATAAATTTAAAAAAACGTTGAAAAAAAAAAAATTAAAAGTGAGTACCGGTTATCCATTTTTTTATTTAAAAAAAGGCATATTTTCTTAAGTGAAATTGAGAAAAAGAATATTGGCCAAGCAAATTCAAAAATGTGTAATAAAAAAACACAATAGAGGGAAAACATGAGAGAGGGAGGAGAGGGGGAGAGAGAAACAGAAAGAGTCACATCAAAGCCCAAACAGAAGACGTGGTTTGCTTCCCATTAATCAATTACTGTGATTTACCACCTCACAGATTAAAGTAGGAAAACACATGATCATAACAACAGAGGGGGAAAAAAGCATTTGATAATATTCAACATAGAGAAGAAAATAAAAAGCCTTCTTACTAAACCAACAATGGAAGGCGGCTTCCCAAATTTGAGAGGTTCTAAGAAAAGCCTATAGTAAAAAGCCAAATCCAACTGTTTGGTTGGTTTTAAAACATTAAAACCAAACCCCTTAAAAGGCAGGACGCAAGAGGCAGTTGTCATCTGCACTATGTAGGGACCACTCTCCCTACTTTGTCTACTTAACACTGTGGCAGAAAAGACACCTTAAGGAGTGTCGGATACGGTATTCAAAACACATATAAATAACAAAAAAGGGCCACCTGGGTGGCTCAGCCAGTTAAGCAGGTTAAGCATCTGACTTTGGCTCAGGTACTCAGGTCCTGATCTCCCAGTTCATGAGTTCCAGCTTGCTGACAGCGCAGAGCCTGGAGCCTGCTTCTCATTTTGTGTCTCCCTCTCTCTCTGCTCCTCCCCTGTTCTCTCTCTCTCTCTCTCTGTCTCTCTCTCTCTCTCTCAGAAATAAACATTAAAAAAATTTTTAATTAAAAAAATAAATAACAAAGCAAATCCAGGGTCTAGAAAGGACTTCAACAAATCAGTAAGAAAAACCCAACAGAAGAGGATGGGCTGCAGGCAGAGACAGTGCAGGACTTATCAGGTCCTTCCAAAATCTCAGGCCTGGTTGCAGAGGATGGTTCGCCGGTGCTCCCGCGAGCTGTGCAGCGACGGTTCCTCTGTGAGACCACGACCCAATACACCCTTATCTAAATGTTCAGTCTGGGGGTGCCTGGGGGGCTCAGTCGGTTCAGCGGCCGACTTCGGCTCAGGTCACGATCTCGCGGTCTGTGAGTTCGAGCCCCACAACGGGCTCTGTGCTGACAGCTCAGAGCCTGGAGCCCATTTCAGATTCTGTGTCTCCCTCTCTCTGACCCTCCCCCGTTCATGCTCTGTCTCTCTCTGTCTCAAAAATAAATAAACGTTAAAAAAAAAAAAATTAAATGTTCAGTCTGCATACAACGTGAGCTATGTGTCAATAGCAGAAGTTAACGCTAGAACTTTTTTAAAATAATTTTTGATACAGAAACACAAGTGTGATGAACTGGTCACGATGACCCTCACCGAGGCCTCCACACGCTTCACTCTATTTCCGTCAGTACTCAGTTCTCGTCCCTCTAACTCACAAGAGCTTTCACCTTCTCGCTGTGGTCCTCTGAGCTCTCTTATCTCTAAACTCGGAGCACATCTGTAACAATACACCTCTGCGACCGCGACACTGCTTTCGACTGCCGCACACCGTCCACACACAGACTCCGCTACACCATAAGCGTCTGGTAGCTCAGTGTCCTTTTTGATACTTGACGGTATGTTATATTTAGTACATAACAGGGACTCAGCTCAAAACCAGACTACCATTCAAAACAATAAAGGTCTTAAGTAAAGATAATATTCATATTTGGGGTGCCTGGGCGGCTCAGTCGGTTAGGCGTTCGACTTCAGCTCGGGTCATGATCTCACGGTCCGTGAGTTCGAGCCCCGCGTCGGACTCTGTGCTGACAGCTCAGAGCCCGGAGCCTGGAGCCTGCTTTGGATTCTGTGTCTCCCCCTCTCTCTGCCCCTCCCCCGCTCATGCTCTCTATCTCAAAAATAAATAAACATTAAAAAAAAATTTAAGATAATATTTAGATTTAATTACAAATGACAAATAATTCAAAACAAAACCTGAAGAAAATCCTCTAAACTCTGAATCTTACCATCAAAGAATTGTACACAAATGAGATAAATCATGGAATTTTCAAACTAAATTCAACTACGTCCAAATGAATAAGTTTTTCTTTTTAAAGTTTTTCTATACTGTATTATATGAAAAGCATAAAACAATACAAAATAACAAGCAATGTATCTGAACGACGAACCCAGAAATCTTCTTTATTCACAACACAGACCATCTAAAGAGAAAGAAAAGGAAGAATAAAAAGAAAATACCACTCTCTTGAATTACTTAACGTAGACATAAAACTCCAAATAAGCTCATGCGCGTTATTTTTAGACAAAGTATAATGGTTGCAAAAGTTCTTACCAAGAACAAATTTCTACTTTTGTCTAAATGTTTGTTTATTTGGGGGAGAGAAGGCAGAAAGAGAGAGAATCCCAAGCAGGCTCTTCACTCGGCACAGAGCCCAACATACTGCCCGATCCCAGGACCCGAGCCCAAATGAAGAGCCAGGATGCTTAACCGACTGAGCCAAGGTGCCCCGATTCATACTTACTTTTCAGGCAGCTATAAAAGCCCCCCGGTATCAGAGCTGCAAGCACTTAGCAGACCTCAAGCAGCAAAATAAGAGAGCGGGACAAGACTGCTACAGGGAGCTGAGAACAATACGCACGCCATAATAAATGTAGTTTCCAGGGCAGAGGAACTGAAGCCCACAGCATCAGGGGCCCAGGTCCTGCAACAGGTCAAGCAGATGCCGGCCTATCACAGCACAGAGCAGGGGTCAAGTTCACGGTCCTAAGTCATCAAGAAGAGGTTAAGATTTCAAGACCTTGCTCTGGTGTAAGAGGGTGAAATCTCTCTGGCCTTAGGAGAGACGTCCGCACGGAGCAGTTAAACCACTGTCATACCTAAAGGAACAAGCTGCCAGCTTTTCAAAACACCTTTCACTGTGACTCCTAGGGAGCCCGTAGTTTATAACAAATGTCAAACTCTGTGAAGTTTTAAGAATGATTTATACGTCACAAGTTTTACGACAAATATACAAAAAAGCATATTAAATTTTAAATTAATATGCAAAATGCCCCTTCAAATAACCCAATTCGACTAAAAACATTCTCTCTCACAAAACTAAATAAATCAAACAGTGACAGCTTTAGATGGAGTGTGTTCGATCTGGAAATATGTGGTTAATTATGAGCTAGCAACAAAACCTTGACTCGTGAGGTCTCCTCAGGACGACAAGAGCCGTCCCCTCCCTCCAACAGGTGTTTGCAGAGACAGTCCCTATGCTAGACGTGCGCTCCTCCCTGAAAAGTGTCAGGCAGAAGAAAGAGCTTTTACCTCAACCCGTCTCTCAACCTTTCCTCAGCACACGAAGAAAACAAGCGCCAGCTCCAGCTCGTCCTGAGGATCAGTTGACCGAAATAGCAGCAGAACCGCATGAACTTGCTCAGCGGTCTACGCGTGTATGTGACTTACTCGGGTCACAGCCCAACAGACGGACGCACTGCGTGCAAGCTCTCCAGGCGGAGCGCCGCATGTGACCTCACGGCCTCTGGAGCCCCATCCGGCGCTCGGGGCAGGAGGGAGCGCGGTCTCCGGGCCCAGGGCCGAGTGCCTCCCCCCATCTGGGGGGCCAGCGCGCCTCAGTGTTGTGGGGAAGCGAGTCTGGCTGCCTGCGGCCACCTCACAGCACCTTGGAAGGTTCTGGCCCAGTAACCGGACAGTGGCCGGTGCTCTCTCGCGGGAGAGGTTTCACGGGCTGCGGATTTCCAGCAGCTTATTCGTGCACGTGAAGCAGATACTCAGAAATGCAAGGGGAACTTCTAACCCAGAGGCTTCGTACAGTGAATAAAAGTATGTGGAAACGTGCTTTTTTTCCTCCTCTCCTGTCTGGACAGCGGGGATCCCCGGATGATAAACTGCTTAGATTCCAACCTCCGGTTTTTCACTTGGGGCCGAGGGGCCAGATCAAGGGGAAGAGGGGACTAGAACCACCGTGGTCTGTGGGCTGAGAAACAAGGATTTTGTGGCCACATGTCAACACTGAGGCAATGCGTGTCAGGAGGCAGCGTTAACAGATGAGCGCTTTGCCCCTCAGAGAGCACCTGCTCCCCAGACTCCGGGAGACACACAGCCGGTCCCCAAGAAAACATTTCTGTGGGAACACTCCTGCCCCAAAGACAGAAACCTATTTCCTTCAAGAACGATGCAGGAACGTCTGCCCCTCTATGAAGCCACGCTGAGCCCCACGGGTGCTCAGGAACGAACAGAATGTCGCTACAGTCTGCACGGGGGCTCTAAGGGCCAGCGCTGCGGGCACTGAGCAGAGGAAGGGCAGGTTCCGAGCCTCCACAAGGAGGCCGCACTTGTGCCGGCCTCGGATGGCCTCATAGGCCTGCCGGAGCTCTCAGGGACGCGGCGGAGAAGGGGAGAAAGAAGACACTCCCGCTGAAGAAAGGCCCGTGGCAGAGGATGGCCCTTGAAAAAGAGTGTGACTGTTTCAAACGCCCGGGGAGCCAGCATCCCGAAGGCCAGGGAGGGAGGCCGCAGAGGCACGGGGGCCGGCTCACGGAGAGCTCACGGACCCACGGGGCGAGGAGTGAGCGCGGACGGAACCGGCAAGGGTCCAGCCGGCGGGATGGCGGTGCCGTGGTGGAAGGGAGGACGCGGGTGGCCGAGAGGCTGCTGCGTCGAGGACAGGCAGAGACCGCCGGGGTAAAGCCCTAGGGGCTGTCGGGAGGAGACGCCAATCACAGGGAGAAAAGCAGCCTAAGTTTTACAACTGTCGTGGTTTTGAAATATCAAACAAACGGGTTGAGACCATCAGAACGTTCAACAGACCTATCGCCTTTTCGAGAAAAGAAAAAAAAAAAAAAAGGAGGCACGTTTCTTAAAAGATAAGCACTATGGCAGCCTAAACGTCTCGGCCTTGACGCGTATGAAAATTACCGGGGAGAAGTGGCGATTTCTTCTTCAGGATTTTTTTGTCTTTCTTCTCCAACTTCTCCGGGCTTTCTTGTTCTTTGTCTGGCTCTGCATCGGCGGGGGGGGGCGGCTCACTCGAGGCGTGCGGCGTGTCCGCGGCGGGCCCCTGCGCGCAGGGCGTCGTGGCGTGGCCGGGGCCGTGAGCGTGCGCTGCAGCTGGAATTGAAGACAGCCCACTGTTTTCTAAGGCTTGCTGAGACAGAACAGAACTGACAGGTTAGCAGGGGTGAGGCCCGAACCCGCCCGCCCAAATCAACCACGGAGGTGCGACGAGGCTCGCCCACAGAATCCTAGTTCCGCCCCGCGAGACATAAAGCTCTACACGCCGCCGATCGACACCTGTAAGCTCGACCCCCAACCCTAGGAAGCTGAAATGTCCGCTCTGACAACTGACCCCTCCCCTCCACCCAGAACACGCTACGCTAAAATCAAAAGGAACTGAAGTTAATTCCTTATTAGCCTTTTAGGAATTTTACCCCAGACCACGTTGGTTATCTCCAAACGGGTCTGGGACTCGCCGTTTTCAGTTACAGCGAGCCTACCCAAAAGTTTACGTCGGCTGTCATGCGCCCCGAGATTCTTTATACCAACTCGTCCCAAAAGGTACAGAGAGGAGACGGGTTAGTTGTTACGGCAAGTAACTAAATAGGGTGGAGAAGGCAGGCCGTCTCTGTTGGCAAAGGAAGGGTCTGAGGATACAGCTGGCCTGGGGCGAAAGCATCAGAAAAGAGCACTTTGCCCCGATTCGTTCTGCTGCTCTCCCACCGGAGCGTGGACCATCCACACGGCCGAGGAGACACGAGACTGACTCTCTCGAAACAGTTACACGAGAGCCTCTACAAAGAACGAGGTATGTCTTAGGCCTCCGTCAACGGGGATAAATACAGGAAGGTTCTGAAAAGCCTATTCATCTCAAGTAAATCGCTCATGGAGGAAATGAAAGTTTTAAACTATTTCTAAATTTATGCATTAACCATCTAGGATTCCGCACTGTCCATAAGCAACTCAATAAGCAGATTTTGTTGCGACAGAATGTTTTCAATTAGGACACATCTTTATTGATGCTTCCTCTCCTCTGACAAGCCCCCGCCTATTTATTTTTCGGTCACGAAGCCCAGGCGCAGACGAGCACGGACAGGAACAGGCAGGTGCGTCTCACCTGTAAGATGTCCTGGTTGATGCCCACTGTGATGCTGAGCTGCTGGCCGGGCTGAGGGGGCTGGCTGGACTCAGCCGGCCCCGGCTCGGACAGCTCCAGGAGCTGCTGGATGACATCGGTCACCGCCTGGGAATTCTGCTGACTCGACGCGGACGTGACGTGGACTTCCGTCTGCTGGAGAGGTAACGTCTGAAACAGCGTGGCCTGAAACGTAGCAGCATTGTCGTTGAAAATGTAAGAAGCACATTAACTTGTACTTCAATTTACCAGAAAAAAGAACAGCACCTCTTCCTTACGACCATTAAAATCTAACAATATCCCAAAAGATAAATGTTAAATAAAACGTCTCACTGATTTTTACATGGGGCACAATACTGGCTGTTAAAGGAACGTATGCGGTGAATTGTTCGCCTCACTTTTTAAATTTTTCTAAGTGCCAGGAGAGACAATCAGTTCAAGGTGGGGGTTTGAGCACAGGGTTACGAAATAAAATAAGAGAGAAACCACCGTGGCCAAAACAGTTCAAGACATTTCGGGAAAACACGTGCGCTAGAGGAATAAATGCGCAGTGAAGCTACAGACAAGAATATCCAAGGAGGGACCGACCTGATCACCCAGAAACTCAGGAATCTGAAATGCCACACCAAGAAGAGGGTGGAAGTCAGAGACACTCGTGTGTGTGGTGCCATCAAGGTGGACACAGGACGCCACGCGTCTGCCAGAATCGACAGGGCACACGACACAGAGCGTGGACCCGAGTCACTGCTATAGCACAGCAGCGCTCGCTCATCCGCTGTGACAGACGCGGCACGGAAACACAAGGGGGCAGCAACGGGGCGGCCACGCATGGGGCTGGTGGGGTGCACGGGACTTCTCCGCCTTCTGCTCAATTCTCCTGCAAACCTAAAATTGCTCTAAGAAATCAAGTCTATTAATTAGAAAAAAAAGATGATGGAAAACTATTTAGGGCTGACAGTGAGTCCCTTGTCTTTGTCCACAGAACAAGTGACAGGCCCTTACCTTGAGGCAACAGAAATGGGGGATTATCTCTAGAAGAGGCAACAACGGGGGCGCCTTGGGAGGATCAGGGCACCTTCTTGGCACTTAGTCCCCCAACTAAACAAAGTCTGCGTTCTGCCCCAGGGACCCCAAGTTCAAGAGCTGGGTCCCCGGTCAACTGCCTGTAAAGTGGCTCTGGAGGCCACACAGCTCCATCCTGCATGGGCCCACTGCCGCCTCACTGCGCAAGACGACAGCACCACCGGCCACCGGGAGCCACAGGCTATCTCGACGAGGGCACGGTGGGCAGTGGCCCCGGGCAGACCACTCAAGGAGCAGAAGAGAACTTTAAAAGGAAAATGCTAACTAGGCTTCCCAGGAAACCTCACCAAACCAGAAAAGAAAGAAGCAATCAGATGGCAAAGGAGCAGTCTCAGAATTTAAAAATCTTAGCAGCTGGAGCGCCTGGGTGGCTCAGTTGGTTAAGCATAGAACTCTAGCTCAGGTCGTGATCTCTCGGTCCGTGAGTTCGAGCCCCGCGTCAGGCTCTGTGCTGACAGCTCAGAGCCTGGAGCCTGCTTCGGACTCTGTGTCTCCCCCTCTCTCTGCCCCTCCCCTGCTAGTGCTCTCTGTCTCGCTCTCAAAAATGAACAGACATTTAAAAAAAATTTTTTTTTTTTAATTTAAAAAACAGCCCAAAATAGACATTTGAAGACTTAATCGTTAGTCTCTAATTGTTCTCCAGTTTCAGAACTTATGGACAACAATCCCCCTGATCAGGGGTAAGGTGAGGAACCATCCCATGCCGCAGATACTGCAGAAAAGAGAAGAAAACACAAAGCACACACGAGGCCCTCACGTTCAGGAACTAAGCACTGCCTAGTGTCTACACCGGCAGGAGGCAGGTGCTGACGAACACACACTAACGCTTCCAAGATTCCTGGACGCAGTGGGTCTGCGGCGGTGGAAACAAGCCTACGCTTAGATCCTGCCATTATAGAGGCAACAGACCAAGGCCAAGCTGGAGATTCCTCCCAAAAGTTTGTGTGTCAGACAACTTTCAACACGTGTACTGGAAGATACAACTTAGTTTCCCAAAAGTCCACAGTCTCAGGAAAAAATTATCACTGTCACATCAGACATGGAGAAACCTTATTTGGAAAGGATAACTGATTCTTAAATTATAATAACATAGGGATAGAGATCATTCAATAATAATTGTCAGTAGCACTGAAGGAATTACAAATTCAGAAATTAATGATTACATTTTGTCCTTTTTTCACTGGTTCAAATGACAGTCCATAAGTCAGGGTCATCTGGTATCATTCTGAAGTCTAAAAAGATTGATTTTCTTTCACTAACTAAAAAAATAAGAAAGCAGCCCTCACCTGCTAGAAACTTTCATAGCACTTTATGGCATTAAATAATTTTTTTTTATGTTTTTTACAAGTGGGGGAGGGGCAGAGAGAGAGGGAGACACAGGATCTGAAGCAGGCTCCGGGCTCTGAACTGTGAGCACTGAGCCCAGTGCAGGGCTCAAACTCACAAACCACGAAATCAGGACCTGAGCCGAAGTCAGATGCTCAACCGACTGAGCCCCCCAGGTGCCCCGGCACTAAATAATACTCTAAGTAATATTCAATCTTAAAGGTCAAAATTGGGATGACAGATTTCGGTAAGACATTATCCTCTTATCAACCAGCTTACTAAACTCACCGTTAACACATGCGCCGTCTCTGCAGAACTTGCTGGATTCTGTGGTCCACCCATATGCATCTTGCTGATATGAGTGTTCAAGCTACCCAAACTTTTAAATACACAACTACATTCTGTACAATTATAGGTAGGGCCATTCTTGACCTTAAGGAACAAAAAAGGAAAAAATGCTTTTTACAATTAACAGTTAGATAAAAATGTTTAAATTATAGCCAATCTAATTTACCGTTCTATTGAAAATGACGGAAACAGCCTAACCATTTAACATTACCTCCTCATTCAAATTAGACAGCTCTAAAATCAATGACCCAATTCTTTAATCAATAATGCCAATCTGAGATTAATTGAAATTTCAGTCTTTTCTATAAATCAGGACACGTTTGGAAGTAAGAAGTGTTCAGTTACTATAATTTGGTAAAAATATCTGACTTACACTCTCAATTCTTAAATTGCTAAGCACAATGTTCAATTAGAAAGGCTACACAGTTGGGGCCCCTGGGTGGCCCAGTCAGTTAAGCGTCCGACTTAGGTTCAGGTCCTGATCTCACGGTCCGTGAGTCGAGCCCCGCGTCGGGCTCTGTGCTGACAGCTGAGAGCCCGGAGCCTGTTTCAGATTCTGTGTCTCCCTCTCTCTCTGACCCTCCCCAGCTCATGCTCTGTCTCTGTCTCAAAAATAAATAAACGTTAAGAAAAAAAAAGAAAAAAAAAAAAAGAAAGGCTACACAGTTAGATATAAACATCACCCTAACTGAGCCTTTAGGGAGCTCATACACACACGTGAGGACAGATGGTCACCCAGTGTGTACATTTTTCATCACCAATTCCAATATTCCACATCAGCAACTACTTTCTACCACTGTGACGTAGCCAGAAGTGGACTAGAGATAAGGAGTGATGTGGAGGGCTTTTCCAAACTCAGGAGCTCTGGTGAGCACCTCACAGGGCGGCTCGGGGTCCCAGCGAGGTCTCTCTGGGCACTACACAAGTGAACGGTCATCCCGAAACCTCGTCTGGGCAGAAGCAGCTCTGGGAGAACGCCGCGTGCAGGCCACATTTATTCTTCTGCGATCTACAGGAAGCCTCACCTCACGTTGTTACCACCTCACTAGTATTTATGTGTTCTTCCTCATGTTTCTGGGTCTGAGATAGTAAGCCTTGGTTTTTAAAAGTAACTCACTGCATACGGAAGTCTGAATCTGTTTATAAACTACGTGAAGGGTGTAGGTTTTTTTTATTTTAGTGATACTTAAGACTTCATTCCAAGGAAAATAAAAAGAGACACATTTGATTTTAATATGAGTTTTCATTCTGGGGCGCCTGGGTGGCTCAGTCTGTTGGGTGTCCAAC
Source organism: Panthera tigris (assembly GCF_018350195.1). Taxonomy (NCBI): domain Eukaryota; kingdom Metazoa; phylum Chordata; class Mammalia; order Carnivora; family Felidae; genus Panthera; species Panthera tigris. The sequence goes on along the minus strand of NC_056671.1, from coordinate 91,355,304 downwards.
TTTGGCTCAGGTCACGATCTCACGGTCCGTGAGTTTGAGCCCTACATCGGGCTCTGTGCTGACAGCCCGGAGCCTGGAGCCTGCTTCAGATTCTGTGTCTCCTTCTCTCTCTGCCCCTCCCCCATTCAAGCTCTGTCTCTGTCTCTCTCAAAAATAAATAAACATTTAAAAAAACAAAAAATTAAGAAAACATATGAGTTTTAATTCTGCAAAAGTTACACAAAATAAACAGATCCTGGATAAAAGTATTTGTGTCGCTTAAACATTTATTTATAGTCTACAATTAGATTATAAAAACACCAAATCATGATAGTCAGTAAGAACAAATGTTAACCTGCTTAAGAGATATACTTCCAGAAGCTTTGCAAGTCGGTAAGATCTACAGACAATAAAAAATTGTCAACATCAGTTTCACTGAAAGAGTTAACACGGAGGGAAATAAACAGACCAGAGGTCTGTCTGACAAAAAATGCGAATGAGGCCACATGTAAGTTTAGCAATAATAATAATAATAGGAAAAATACTTTTTTCCTCAATTTGTTTCTTCCAATTTCTTTTTTTTTTTTTTTAATTTTTTTTTTTTTGACATTTATTTATTTTTGAGACAGAGAGAGACAGAGCATGAATGGGGGAGGGTCAGAGAGAGGGAGACACAGAATCTGAAACAGGCTCCAGGCTCTGAGCTTTCAGCACAGAGCCTGACGCGGGGCTCAAACCCACGGACTGTGAGATCATGACCTGAGCCGAAGTCGGCCGCTTAACCGACTGAGCCACCCAGGCGCCCCTCTTATCTTTCAATTTCTTACACTTCAGAGTGTCCATGTTTCAAGTTTGCTAAAGGGATGAAACAGGTTAACAATCACAACTAGCAAAGGTATGATGATATTCAAACATTTATTCACCAGAGCTATGACAGTGCAAGGCCACATAGGGATAATATTTTATGTTTCTTCCATATCGGCCTAAAAGGTTTCCATCTACAGGTATCTGTTTCTTGTTTAAAACAAAGTCTGCTCTGCACCAACCCTAAATCTAGAAAAGAATGTCTCAGGCTCACCCATTGGCTCAAGAGCCGCGTAGCGCGGCCCCGTGAAAACCACACCCACCCGCGTGCGACGTTTACCTCCGAGTGAACTCTCTGCACGTGTGACTGCAGATTCCCTTTCTGAGAAAAGGCGGCAGGACAGAAGGCACAGGCGTGGGGTTTTTCACCTGTGTGCTTGATCATGTGCGTCTGCAACGCCCCCTTCTGGTTGAAAGCCTTCCCGCATTCACTGCATTTAAACGGCCTTTCACCTAGGGAGGGAGAAACATGCTCAAAATATAAGTCCATAGTGTGGGAGCCCCGGATGAGCTAAGAAATACGTTCCACCAAACTCAAGACCCAAAACCTATCTGTCCAGACAGAACGCCGCCCCATAACTGTAGACTCATGTATCTAACGACCTAGTCAACATGAAGACCACGGGCACACGACAAAGGACGAAAAACCAAGATTATCTTCCAGGTCTAGCTAGCTCTAGAGCACTCGTTCTTTCCTCTAAACCACCTCATAAATCACCCAAAAGTGAACGTACTTCATACCTGTGTGTATCCTAATATGCCGAGTTAACTGACTTGGCTTTTGAAACGTCTTTCCACAGTGTGGGCACGAGTACGTGAATCCACTCCTGTCGATGTTCCGATTGTAAGACCTTGTACTTGACACCCTAGTGTGACACAGGGGGGAAACACTCATGAAGTCATCTCCTTTGTGTTACAATTCCAAAATTCAAATGCTACCGGAAAGTGTGGCTGACTGGTGGTCAGAACACACAGCAGTGAGAAATCAGAGGAGTGTGTGTATGCACGCGTGCACACACACGCACACACACACACGTACACACAGATGCACACATACATGCAGTTGTTTTGTGTGTTCATTACCATAAAATTCATTTTTTGCTACATAATGAAACGATAAACTTCCTTTTGTCTTGTTTTCTTGGGGGCGGGGCGTGCGGAGGTCAGAACGTCCCTTGTGGACAAAGCTTTACCGTGACGGTCAAAGGTAAACAGCTCTACGCTGCCAAGTGTCCCCCCATCCTCCGGTCTCCCGCTGTCAGTACCATCGAGACGGGGCGCCAGGGTGGTTCGCTCACGATCTGGGACAGGCATGCCTACCTGGAAGGGCTTCCCACTACCCTGGGGATAAAATCCTCAGCCCAGGATGGCCTCAGCGCCACAAACTCGCCTCCACAGTGGGCTCCCAGACACCAGGCTCCCTTCTGCTCTCAAACGCAGAAAACTCGCCGTTGCTGAGTTGTGGTAACTGCTCTCCCCTTGGCTGCAGGTCCCTGCCCTGGACCCAAAGGGCCCTCCTCATTGCAAGGACCCCTCCTCACAGCGGCTCCCAACCCACCGCCCTTCTCCGCTCACTCACTCACTGCCTGCCTCCCTGCCTCCTGAGGAGTAGATGAGCAGTCCTCACGGAGTGTGAGGACGAGGCTGTCTGTCTGTCCGGTGTGTCCCTCGGCCCCAGCAGACTCAGAAGCCAGCGTGGCCGAGCGCAAGCCCACCACCTAGTCATCCTTAATCATCTCTCCAAAACCCTCCCAGACACATCAAAACCACCTGCGCTAAAACCTCATCAGAATAAAAATCTAGTGTGACGGGGCACACGCAGCACGGCTCAAACGGTGACGTCCTCGCTGGGCTCTGCATCATCAACAGGCAAGACGGAGGGAGCGGGAAGGGGAAGAGAGCTCTGACCCCACATGGGGTGCAGGCCCCACATCCAAACCACAGCGCCCGAGAGGATACACGAGCCCCGCCGAGGCCGCGGGGCACACACTTTATTAACCGCTGCGGACACTCTGGTTGTGGCTGTGGTTGTTATTTAAGAGTCTGCATATTCCCTAAGCTCTGGGACTGGAACGGTGGCGAGCCAAAGTGACAGGGTAGGTAACAAGAAAACGGATGCTGGCTCTCAGGGTCTGGCGGAGAACTCGGCTCCGCGAGTGTGACGCGTGAGCATCGACACCAGGCCCCGGGAGCACAGGCCGGGAAGAGCCCGTCCCCATTGCATCAAGAAAGTGAAATTGCAACAAGAATACACAATCAGGAATAAATCGAACAGGAAACTTTGAAAGAGGTGTTAAGTCTTACTGGCAGTAAATGCACACGGGTATTTAAGCACACTCATGCTGCCAGCATTATGCGCTCTGAAAGCAGACGATGAGGGTTTGATTCCTTGACACTGGAAACTTCGGTGCTGTACAACCGTGGGAAAGTGACCTGGTCCCGGAGTCTCGGGTTTCTCATCCGCAAGGCAACCCGGTCTTACAGGGGTGCTCGTAATGATTAAACTAAGCTTTATTTACGTGTTTTTATACACACGCTAAGCGCAGCGTTCGGAACACAAAAGTTCTAAACAGACGGTATAAATAAAGCGATTCATGAAAAAGGGTGCTTATCTGAACCCTGTTACTTACCTGTAAAAACGTATTGCCAGGATCTTGTTCTACAACTTTTAATACTCTATGCTAGCGAAAAATCTCTACCCATACAGCCTGCTGTCTATTTAAAATTTCGGCTCTAATCCGAAGCAGACTCCAGGCCCCGAGCTGTCAGCACACAGCCCGACATGGGGCTCGAACCCACGAACTGTAAGATCACGACAGCCGAGGTCAGACGCTCAGCCGACTGACCCCCGCAGGCGCCCCGGCTCATACCTAATTTTGTAATGAGTCTTCATGTGCTCCTTCAGCTGTGATGACGTCTCGAACTCCTTCCTACAGGCCTTACAGGTGTGCACGCGGCTCCCGGCCAGCTCCTGGCGGTGTTCCTCCATGTGGATGGCCAGTTGGCTCTGCAGGGTGAACTCATCCCCACACTCCGAGCAGATGAGGTTCTGCAACAGCAAAGACCATTCGTGAGCAGAGCAAGCGTTTCAAAACCATCACTTCTTACAAGAACTGGTGTTGGGAACAGTCAATACACAGATTACACTTTCCTCTGGAACAAGCACGATTTCGCCTCAAAAAATACATCGTTATGTCCAAATGTGAGTATATAAAAATAATCTTTATTGGAAGTAAAAGATAGAAACGTAGGGAAAGGGATGAGAGAACACTGCCATTTTTGGGCAGAGTGAACGGCTTCCAATTGGCTGTTGTAACTGGCATCTTGTCCTTCTGTGCTGTGGACACATTAGAGAGGCAGAACGACTTCACCTCCACAGAAGGGTCAGGACACAATTTAAGATTATAGTTTAATAGACTACCTTAAAACAAAACAGCTGGCAAATTTTTAAATGGAAACATTTCTCATTGTTGCAATTTGTTTACAGGGAGTCTATCACAGAAAAGTCTGGGACTCTGTCCAGACCTGGCTTGCTCCGTACGTGAAACAGGCGTGGTCTGAACAGTGCCGTGAGGACGTATAAAATACACACGGGATTTCAAAGACTTACTGCAAAAAGCAAAGAACATAAGACAGGTCAGTAACTTTTAATATGTGAATAATATTTTGGATATATTTTCAATACAAAATATACCAAAATAAAAATTTTTTTTTTTTCTTTTGTAGTAGGACTACTTACTATACATTTTAAATCAGTCGTATGTCAATTAGGTAACGCTGGTCCAGATGTTCTGGAGTTGGGTTGGTTCACATGAAGCCTGCCAGTTACGAGCCACGTGCATTTGGGTGTTAACCACTGTGTGTGTGAAACACGGATGTCAGTAACGCCCGCCCTCACCGGTACTCTAAAGACACCGCATAGAGCGCGGCACAGAGGAAGAACTCAGCATGACACATATCAGTAGGGGCTACTGACTGAGCACGAGGTTTGATTAGCTTACCCGTTCAGAGTTCCTAATACAATTTTTTAAATGATCCGCAAAATAAACTGTCCCAGCAAGGGGGAAAAAGTGAGTGTAACCCGTCAATGAGCATAAACTATTGCCTCCAAATAACAAAACATATAACCATTTCTTTCAACAGACTTTCTTCCATTTACTATACATCATGGCCCTGTGGATGTGCGTAAACCCTATTAAAATGAGCTGGTTCACTGACACTGAGAAAATCCTTAGCAGGAAAAGACAGGGATGAATGGAATATATTGGGCAACCCCATAATGATTTCAATTCAAAGAACTTTAAGTTAGTATTCTTTTATAATAATTTAAGGAAATAATGAACTACCGAATCATTAGCATCTTGCCGATAATAAGAAAACTCTCTCCCGGAAACTGTCAAAAAGAAAAAATACACCTAATTTGTTGCATCTCTTAGAAAACGCTCCTCAATTTGTATGGCAAAATATTCACGTTCACTAAGGACCCCCCCGGGCCTCCCATCTTGTCACTGTGAAATAAACTTGACCCCAGCACCCTGCCCTGTCCTCACCTTATTCTTTTATTGCTCTGGCTCAGACCCATCCTCTTTTTACTTACCTTTTTACCAAATGATCAGAGTAGTACATCTTAGGAGAGCTCTACGTTTGTCAGTTCTCTGAGTGAAAACTCTGGTTATGCAGTTTGCTCATTTGGTAAAAGCAAGGGCAAGAACCACCCCCCGGGCCAAAGCAAGAGGCCACGTGATGGAGCGCGTCATCATGGTCTCTGCTTCACGCCGGGAAAGCCCAAGGAGCCAGGACACGCCTTCCGCCCTCCCGCCAGCTGGCGGCACTTGCAGAAGCCTGACAAGGAGCCTGTCCTCGAGCCACGGAGGACAGCTAAGGGTCTTCTCACTGTGCCGCATTCTCCATAGTCAGAGCTAACGGCAATCTTTGAGGCTGAAGTGACGACTGCTTCCTCCCCTAGAACAGACCCTTCTGCGTAGTTTCCCTCACTGACAAGTGGCAAGCAGAAATCGTCAAGGGAAATGCATGGCATTCTAATCAGCCTCCACCTTGCCGAAGACGGAATTTTTACAAGTCAGGGTATAAAATATGATAACACTAACTGCCTTGGGACCACTCCCCCTGTAACACCTGTCCTTCCGTCTCCCCAGCCCTGGGGCCACCGAATGATCTTTCCCTGCCGCCCCATCTCTCAGTCACGCGCTCACACACCCTCCAGGCTCCAGCGTCTAAGGCTGCTCTCTGCCCCTGGCCTTCTCCGGTGCCTCTGGGATTTCTATTCCACTGCTGAGCCCTTCAACTGCGTTCTCTATTTCAATCACTGCATTTTCCGCTCTATCATTTCCCTTTGGCTCTTCTATTCTTTTCGTTTATTTCAAAACCATTCGTAAAGCAATTTTAGGATGGCTGCTTTAAAATTCCTTCCAAATAATTCCAACAGCCAGGTCATTTCAGTGTTGGTATTTGCTGTCTTTCCTCGTTAGAGTTGGAACTATCGAGGCTCTTGGTCTGCTCGATGACTTTCAACTGTACCCTGGACACTTTGGGTATTATGCTGTAGACTCTAGATCTCCGCTTATCTTTCAGCAGGCAGTCACTCTGCTTAGATGCAGCACAGGACCAGGTCAGGGGTAGAGGCTCACCTCGCAGGGCCCCGCTGACCCCACGGGTGGAAAGCCCAGGGCAGACTAGTCCTTCCTGCACCAACTGGTTCAATGTTGCTGCGGCCAGGTGCGGTGAGGCTCAAAGGACACTATCTGGGCAGAGAATCGGACCACTGCCTGCACCTGCCAGACAGAGTATGGGAGGTCAGGTCCCAGCCCGGCTCCACGGGCACCATCAGGTGGGGGAACCTGGGTGCCGCCTCCTACCAGGGGAGGGCTGCAGGATCAGCTCCTACATATTCCCAGGCGGTCACGGGATCAGAGGGCCACCTGTTCCTGAGAACAGGGACGGGGCGTGGTGAAAGATCACTGGAAGCCTTGCCGAGCGGGTTTTCAGTTGGTATTTGGCCGGAGCAGGGTGGGCATCGTCAGAAAGACTTCCCACGGTGGCCACTCTTTTGCCGGTTCTGGCTACGGGGAAGCAGCTTTCATCTACGGTGTTGGCAGGGGCACCAGGCTCCTCCAGCAACCCGCCCAGGTGGAGGGGAGGAAAGAAAGAAGCCGAGGCCCGCCCTCCAGCTGCCTGCCCTCCTCCCACCTCCCCCGGCCCTCTCCACCCGCCCGTTCCGCCTCGTCCAGGCATCTCAGCCGCGAGGGGGCCTGGGACGAAGGGCTTCTCCGTGTTAGCTGGATTCTTACGGCCTATTTCTGCATGTGACTGACTACAGGACTTCCGCCTGGAGTCACATTCATACACCACATTCTTCTACAATCACCCAGAAATACAAACATACCGCACAGAGAAAGGCAGCCAAAACCGTATTACTTTCACATATGTGGGAAAGACGGAGAACTGTGGTCCAATACCTAGACTTTCCTTACACAGTAACAGATTTCCTACCCGACCAAATATTCCACCTCCCAATCCTGCTCACCCGCCACCAGCCTGCGTGAGGACCGTGACTCTCGGGAGAAGCCCTCTTCGTCCTCCTCATCGAACCACGCGACAGGGTTACCTCAAAGAGAGAGGAGGGCAGAGGGGGTCCCGGACAGCCTAGGGGGCAGCGCGACCCTGCCAGCTCTGAGCTGCACGGGGCCAGACAGGTGAGCGACGGAAACAGAACCTGGATGGAGCCTGATACAAGCATTTAAGACAAGAACGAGCTCCCTCCTTTTCACGTAAGGCCAACACGTTTTTCACACCTGAAGTAAGCACAGCAAAGCCCTTTTTCTTGTGCCCCTGGAAAGCCCCCCAGACACAAATTCCTGCCCGGCGTGGGGTTACTAAGTCAGGTCACCGAGTATCTGCCTCCAGCTTCCGGAAGCCTTCTTGGCACACACAGGGCACCCACGCGTCCCTGCACGTGCCGCAGACCTCTCTTCCCCGACGGTGCCCGCCCTTCCCCTCCCGCCATCCTTCACGATCTGAGACCGGCTGCTATGAGACAGGAGCCAGATCGCAGGGACAGCAGCAAGAGAAACGTGGAGTCCCCTCATCTCAGGAAGACACGTCTCTCAGAAGACTTTCTAGAAAAACTGTAACAGAGTCGGAAAGTACGGAACATTGACATTCTCACAGCCATGACAGTAAAAGGCAAAGACGCTGAGGGTCAGGTGGGACCAGCTGCCTGCAGGCGGGGCCTCGTCTCGCAGCCTAACAACAACTGACACGAGGGAAGTGAAACCGTAGACCGTGATCAGAGGGAAGGACGGTGAGCTCCACTGGGAGGAACCACCTGGGAAGGGATACAGACGAAGCGTGTGCAAGAGAAGATACGACCAAGGGACGACTCCGAAAGTTACGTACGAGGAACTAAGAACTCCTGCCAGCGAGAGGCGACTGTCAGGGTCCAAGCCGACTGCAAAAGGCCACTCCGAAGAAGGGCTACAGGGGAGCACGGGGAGTGGGGCCGTCGGGGAGCCGCGGGTGGCCGCGAGGGGCCAGAGCGGGTGCCCCGGGGAAGGCGCCCCGGCCCGCTTCGCCCCCGCCTGAGTGATCCTGCGGGAGGAGCCACACACACCCCAGCCCAGACGCTTTCTGCCCACAAAACATAGGCTCCAGAAGCACTAACCAGGCTGCACACAGCTATTCGCTCGTACCCAACACACACTGGCCCATTCTCAGCAACGAGCCACGCGTCACCTGCACCACCGCCCGGCTCGCGTCTCTGATCAGGCTCTGCTCTTATCGCCCGCTCTGTGTCCAACTGCCTTGGCTCTTGGCCTCATGAAGACAGAGCAGTGCTCCCACCTCACCGAGAAGAATGAGGCTAGCCAGCCACAGGCCCAAGCTGTGGACGGGGCACCGCGTGCCCCAGGGCAAAGTCACGACGGGGCCGGGACAGCGGACATTGTCAAGGGCTGTGCGATGCTCACTGCTGTCCGGTCCCGGACACACGAGCGGCTCCAGACACTCAGCTCCACTGTCATCAGACCTTTGCGAAGCTGGCTTTCGGTACCTGCTGTGGTTACAAGCAAGGACTGAGTGGCAATCAGTGTGGAATGGGAAATCCCGGGGTTCAAAAAGCTGTGCAGCACCTAATCCGTGCACGGAAGTCTTTCACATAACTCAGTAAGACCAATACTCACTATGCTGTTTGGATCTAAGTACTTGAAAGAGAAAAGAAGAGAAGAGAAGAGAAGAGAAGAGAAGAGAAGAGAAGAGAAGAGAAGAGAAGGAAAGAGAAGAAAAGAAAAGAAAAGAAAAGAAAAGAAAAGAGGAAAGGAAAGGAAAGGAAAGGAAAGGAAAGGAAAGGAAAGGAAAGGAAAGGAAAGGAAAGGAAAGGAAAGGAAGGGAAAGGAAAGGAAAGGAAAGGAAGGGAAAGGAAGGGAAAGGAAAAAGAAAAGAAAAGAAAAAAGACGGGAGGGGAGGGGAGGGAAAGAAGGAACTCTTAGGTTTTGGCCTCCGAAAAAACTTACTGAGACATGTTGGGAAGTCTGCCCAGTGCGGCAGAAGCCGCCGGGTGTCCACCCCAAACCCGTGCCCTCCCTCCCCGTGAGCCCCCCCACAGGGGGTCATCCCTTGCTCTGCTAGGTGCCGCCTCTGAGGATGAGTCCCTACAGCAGTGTTAAATTCTGGAGCGCGGCCACTGTTCTGCAACGACGAGGGAAACGGTCTTTGCTTTCAGGAGATGACACACTCAAGTATTCAGACGGGCAACAGCAGTGGGACAATGCGGTGGGGCCGGGGGGACAGAGGTGTGCCTGGCGATCCAGGTAAAGGATTCACTGTTCTCAGGTGCTCACTGGACCCGTCTCAGTGTGAACTTTTTCAGAATAAAAAGTCAGGGGATATGCTACCACTGACTACACACCACGATGACACACAGGATCAGAAGCTGGTTTTATCGGAGACGCTCCCCCCATATGCTAGTGAAAACAGAACGTCTTATCACCCGATTACTATTTCTAGACGAGGCTGTGTAGCTAAAACCTTACAGAGAAACTGGCAGAATGGCAAGGTACAAAGGCTAACATACAAAATCGCTTTCCTACAGACGAACGACAAACACATACAGAAAAAAACCCTAAACGATGCTAATAAAAATCCTAAAATACTTAAGAGTGTAAATAATACACTGAATAAAACATTACTGAGATGTTTTGACAACAAAGATTCAATATTGTAAACACATTCAATTTTCAGCCGTAACAATCTAAAAATGTAATTCAAACAAAATAAAAATACCAACCGATTTCTAACTAGGCAAAATTCTCAAGTTCACATTAGTAACAAACCAGAAAAGGAAAACAGGAAATATACGAACATTTGCTTATGGTCACAGAGGACCACGGCAAAGACAACGGTGGAGGACGAGGAGGTGGTGACCCCCACGAAGCCGCGAGAGGACCGGGCAGAGGGAGACGGCAGTTCTGATGCCACTCTCTGTCATCTCGACTTCTACTAGTAGGCTACCTTGCAGATATTCGAAACCGAACGCCCCCTCGCCCCTCAATCCCTACTCTGCTGTGGGCTGTGTGGTCACACTCACTGAACCCAAAGCCGGGGCGGGTGCTTAATCCGACGGAAAGGGGCGGACGTGAAACAGAAGCGGACTGGACGCCAGAGCCCGGCGCTGACTTCCCCAGACGGACGAGGCTTCCTGGGCTTGCGGACAGGGGTCCCAGCAGGTGGCTGTGGAACTATTCCAGGGACAACTGCAGGGCAGAGGGAGGGGAGGGGCGTGCCGACACGCGGGCCGAGCCGGGGGGCAAGCGCAAGGCCCACAGGAGGACCGGAACCGAGGGATCGGTGTGAGCGCCCGCGAGGTGCAACGGGTGCGGGTGCCGCGCTGCACGTGCACCTGCACCGCGAGACGCGGCGGGGCCTTGCAAAGTAATTTTAGATGCGGGAAGGAGTTCCGAGCAAGTCCCAGGGACCAGATCTGGAACTGAACGCGCTGCTCACTGCAGCCTTGTCTGTATCTACGAAAAGCTGAAGGCCACCTAGAAGAGGGACGGTGGCCTGCCGACTTCCGCACGTGCGTCTGCAGGTGACACCGTGTGGTTGTTGAAGAGAATGAGACGGCCCAGATGAACACAGGCGGAATGCCACCGAGGCTGCACAGCTGAAGACAACAGGAGCAGGACGGACGGCGCGCACCGACCGGGCTGCAGAGACCTGCACATGCCCGGGATGCCAGGCAAGCGGACAGACACCGCTTCCAGGACGCCTCGACACCTTGCTCTCACCCTCCCCACTCGGATTTCTTACCACGTGCGTGTCGAAATTAGCCCAGAATATTTTAATAGACTGTTCAACACACACGTTTTCTGCTTTTCAAAAAACACAAAAACAAAACCAAAAACAACGAGCGAGACAAGGCACGCCTACACCGTGCGGGAGAACGTATAAAGCAGCACGGGCTTCCCACAACATAACGTGGCATTCTATAAAGACCTGAAAAAGTATTATCAATTCAGCAAATCCAACTGTAGGCATCTATCCTAATGAAATAATTAAAGATGCATAGAAAGATGTATTATTTATAATATTAAAAAAGCATAGGGGCATCCAGGTGGTTCAGTCAGTTATGCACCCGATTTCGGCTCAGGTCACGATCTCATGGTTTGTGAGCCCACGTCGGGCTCTGTGCTGACAGCTCGGAGCCTGGAGCCTGCTTCGGATTCTGTGTCTCCCTCTCTCTCTCTGCCCTACCCCACTCATGATCTATCTCTCTCTGTCTCTCAAAAAATGAATAAACATTAAAAAACAATTTTAAACTATTCTTATATATATATAAACTATTATGGAAAGCACATATAGCAAAAAAAAAGTCTGAAAGATTATACACGCATTCTCTCTAAATGTTGTGATCATTGGTTCTTTTAATAATGTTACTCTTCTTAATCTTTAGTTTCCAGCTTTTTTCCAAAGTAAATACATATTACCTATACAGTAAGTTTCAAAAAGATAAAAACACATTATTTTGTATTAAAAAGCAAAGACACATAAAAAGAAGAGACAAACCTATGTAGAAAGTATGAACTCAATTTTTAGGATGCAAATTTTCCGCATGCGACTTCAATCATGTATTTGTTTTTCTGTCTCAGGAGGAAAATATACCAAACAGTTATCTGTAACCATCCTTGGAGAGTAGAATTAAAACTTTTACTTTCCCCTTTTTACTTTTTTGCATGTTCCTAATTTTACACAATAAGCAGAGATATGGGGGGGTTAATATTTTCAAAGCAGCAGCCATTTACACACTGCAGACACAAGCACCCCCGCCCCCTCACCAGCGACAGAGAGCCTGCGTTTCCCTCTTCAGCACTGCAGCCCCGTCGGCCCTCGAGTGCTCCCAATACCACACCTGTGGTCCTCACAGAGTCCCTGACTGTGGTGTTTAACCTGCTTTGGGTCATCATGAACTTCTCTTCCCCCAAATTCCCACACCTCAGGGGGTTCAGACGCCAAGCAAGGAGACACTACCGTCTTTAGAGACAGAATCTTTACTTCTGGCCACTGCAGAATCCTACAAAAGTTCATTTCTGATTAAAAAAAAAAAAAAAAAAAGGGGGGGGTGGGTAGGGGAAATATACCAAACATTGAAGGGTCTCTGCCCTAAGGTACTGACATAGCCGAAAAAGAAAACGTTTTGTCAGTCAACTAGAGATTCAGCCAAGGCACATTTAGTGATAATTATCTCCTTGAAATCTATACGCAAGGCTTTGTTACACTAGTTTCCACCTAAAATCCCCCTAAGGATTAGATGCATTTTAAAAATCCATGAACAAAGTATAGGCCAAAATAATTACCTCTTCCTTTTCATGCAGCATAATATGCGCTTTGAGACTAGCCACTCTGGAGAACTTCTTGTTACACACAGGACAGGTAGGGTCTTCCCCATTGTGGGTGCATTTATGAAGTGTCAGGTTGAATTCAACATTAAATGTTTGGGGGCACTGGTCACATCGATGTGGCTATTTGGAGAGAAAAGTCAAGAAGCCACTGAAACACAATCTTTCCATAATAAATGTCATTCAAATATCAACAAGTACCACGATCTACAATCTTTCTAAGGAATTTCTGAAGTCTCTTCTGGACCTGAAGTCAATAAATCCAAAATGGACACAGCAAAGCTCCTGGCAAAATTCCTCAGAAGATTATAAGGATGACAACACGTGTATGTAGAAAATATCTTGAAAAAGAAATGCTGCATATAAATGCATCAGGATATAGTCTCTATGAAAATAAACGTGGGCACCTAGGTGGCTCAGTCGGTCGAGCATCCGACTGAGCGCAATTTGTGGGTTCAAGCCCCACGTTGGGCTCTGTGCTGACAGCTCAGAGCCCGGAGCCTGTTTCAGGTTCTGTCTCTCTGTCTCTGCCCCTCCCTCACTTGTGCTCCTTCATGCTCTCTTGCTCTCTGTCAAAAATAAATAAATAAACATTTAAAAAAATATACGTATGGGCGCCTGGGTGGCTCAGCTGGTTAAGCGTCTGACTTCAGCTCAGGTCATGATCTCGCAGTTCGTGGGTTCGAGCCCCGAGTAGGGCTCTGTGCTGACAGCTCAGAGCCTGGAGCCTACTTCGGATTCTGTCTCCCTCCCTCTCTGCCCCTCCCCCACTTGGGCGTTCTCGTGTTCCCTCTCTCTCTCTCTCAAATAAATAAACAAACAAACATTAAAAAAAAAGAAAAGAAAAGAAAGGGGAGAAATTTCAACTCACTGGGTTGGATTTTTCCGTTCTTTGCTGATCAACTCTACTGCTCTGAACAACATCACTTCAAGTAAAACAAGTAATCAACATTTTTAGGTTTTCAGAGAGTTGATTCTCACGGTCTAAAATTTCCCCCAAATGAAAAGTATTCTGCCACTTACTTGTAGAAAGATAAAGTAATCGCTGGCATTTCTGAAGTATCAAGACCCTGAAGAGTCAGTATTTTCAGATTTTCCTCTTGGGAGGGTGGTCCCAGTCGGTACCAGCACTAACGTTATTATACTTGGTCATATGTTATCTCTAATATTCGCACTGCAGACAAAGCCAGAGTGAGTCACCTCTTGTTCTCCAGAGGAGACTTCCCTGGTCATCTGAACTCGAATGGCTCACCGGCTTACGTTCTCCTCAGCCAGAGGAAAGTCAACAACCACTTTTTAATGGTGGTTCTAATGCCACTTCCTATCTATCGGGCAGATCATTCCATTAGGACGCTAATACTCTTAACCTAGCCCACAAGGGGCCTTGAAAAGAAAGATTCAAATCTCTATTTAAGATAGTGTTAGTCCCTGCTGAAATTCGACCTAAAGTATCTGGAATCTCTTATAAAATGCAAGACACCTTAAGGATAACGCTCCCTGCTGGAGACAAACCCATCAAGATACACCAATGTTGTGTTCAGGCATACAGAAAGCGAACTACTGAAAGTCCCGTTTCGAGATTATTTCTTTCGTCCGCTGACAGAGAACTTCAACACCTAGATTCCCTAGGCGAACCCCCCCTTCGTCTCATTAACCAATATAATGGCTAGGAAACGACTACAACTTAACACAAAACGTCAACGATTTATTGACGTAAGATAAAACGCTCCACGACTGAGGAATCTAACTTACAAGGAAAAGTCTTATTTGACGTGGTGATTTTCACAATACCTCCAGTTTCAACGCTCACATTTCTGACACCCCTCTTGAGAATACATACCTTGTCATTTCGCTCGTGATCCCTCATGTGGCGTTGAAACTGGGACTCTTTTGGAAAAGATAGCAGACAGATTTCACACTTATGGAAGTTTGGAACTTGATAGGCATAATTAGTGTTCTCCGCATTCAATGTTAAAACTCCATCTACAAAATTGCATAAGTATAGACAATAAATACCAGTTGTTATTCTCATCACATAAATAAAACTAAGTTATTTGGTTATTATGTAGAAACCAAATGACGTCAGAGATTTACGAGAGAATTTAGAAGAAATTAATGGTATCTTCAATGTTTTCGGCGGACACGTTCTTAAATTAGATACGAGAAACGCTGGGACGCCTGAGGCACAGCACGAAAGAATTCTAAGTCCCCGTGGCAGGGTTTTTAGAAACCTGAAGCTAAACTCCTGAGCTTGATATCCACACAAAGACACACGAAAGCCAAGTCTCTTCGCCTTGCCTTTGGCCTTAACATGGTTTCAAAGCCACCTGAAATCGCAGAGGCATTTCACCTCTAAGCCACTTTGAGGGTTCACCGATAACCCCCACTGTTCCTCTTCCATCACGCAGCAAACAAAACTCGGGTGGAGACAGAAAAGCTAACCGGAGCACTCAATCCACCTCTGAAAACTGCCGCAGAGCAAGATAAGTCAACGAGGAGAAAACTCGTCCCCCGACGGTTACCGGTCAGACGGACGGAGGCCGGCGGTGCTCCCTCCGGATGAGCCCTGGGCCTCACGATACGCTTCTCGACACCACTCAGGTCAACAGCTACAAACATAAGAGTATTTTCTAATAAAAATATGCAATAATCACAAAAATTCGTCAAGAATTTCAGGAAATAAAGATGTCCAAAACTGCTACAACTCTTTAAATAAACTCCAAGTCTTCCTATAATTTAGACACAAATACATAATACATGTTAATGATACGAGAGCTAGAAATAACAGCACGTACGACTCTTTGTATCAAATCTGACTCAAAAACATTAAAATTTAGAAATCTGGAAGTAAAGTAGGGTTGATTTTAAGACTCTAGTGTTAAAGTAAGCTCCAGAAAGTGTTCTATTTCTCAAACGTCCATGTGGTAAACATGGGCATTCCACATTTTCAAAAGACCTTTAAATGCCTCCCTTGAGAAAAGAAGCCACAGTTCCAAGTTTGGCCAAAAGTCCTTCTCCTAAGGTGCAAGTGCCCTGAAGGAGAAGTGTGGCCACGGACGGGGGGGGCGGGGCAGAGGCCAGGCCACGGGAGGAGGTGGGGTGGCCGGGCACAGAGAGTGGGTGGCACCTTCAAGAATTCCTCCGGCGGACCCCGGGTAAAGCCGATTCGTTTCTAGAAACACTGACATAGTTCGATAGACCACAACTTCATCCAGAAACAAACGGGTCTACTATAGAAAAGATGCACATAACTTTTACTCTATTTATCTTCAACTATATCCACATTCTGTTCACAGACATGCATTCAACATTTCTACAGTAAATTAGTAACAAATGTTTTAGGACTCCCCAGGTCCCCCCAAAAATGGTTGCTGGGACATCAATTGATATATTATTCCCTTTGGAAAAGTTTATACTATGGAAAGAAACAGTTTGGGAGGTTGAGAATGTTCAAGTAAAATAACTGTTGAAAATTGTGTTTTAAGAACTCAGTAGCGACTGTTTCCACCGAATGGCTGAACACAGTGGTGACAGAGCTCCTCAATAAACACAAAACTAAAAGGCTACTTCGGGACGTAGAACGAAACAATGTTCATAGCGTCTATGCTGAAACTGCTTAATGACAGCCCAAAATGAGAAAGGATGTAATTATGTAATTACCTGCAACTAACAGATAAAACCCAAGAGATAAGAGACTATACACTCAAACCTGAAAATCACATTGTTTTGCTTACGAATTAAGACTTTTCCAGGGAAGATTTTTATCTTAAGAAGCAAGACCTCCCTCCTTAACGAAGCTCAAAACATACTAAAATCATGTTTTCAGTACGTCCCTTCCACCAGTGATAATACACTATTAATTTGGTTCAAACACAAACTTAAAACGATTATTCAAATCAAAGCGTAACTACAAGGGGAAAACATGTCTTAGTTTCCACAGCGAGCATAATTTTAAAATCCACAGCATCTCTCGACTTTCGCTCTGCTTTGGGGGCACAGGCTTTGCACACGTCATTTCTCTGCACTGAGAAAGTACGAAGCCTTCCTCCCAGGGCGAGGTGGGCTCTATCATGCACACTGTTCTTTCCGGACAGCGTCCCGGGCCTTACAAAGAACTCTTTCGCCTATCACCTCTTCAAGTTCATTCAAATTTCCAATTTCCGGTCCACAGAGTACGTGTTGTTCAGAAAGAAGCCCATGAAACAAATGTATCCTTAGGATGAGCTTAGGAGGTCCACAAACCCTGTGAAACCCACACGTCCACGCACTTCCCATTGTGCTGGGGGAGAGGTAGCATGTCCGCAGCCACAGAGGCCACCAGATTGTTTAAGGGGCCATGGATCTAAGTAAGGCGTGATCACACGAACGGTCCGCCCTCCTGGGGACAGCTGCATTGTTAAGAAGCGGCCCGAGGAACGTCACGTGACACTCGGGCAGCACACGTTCCTGATGCTGTCCAAATCAGGTCGGTGTCCTCGGTACCCGACTCCACACACGCAGAGTAAGCACAGAGCCACCTGCATCCAGCAGGGCCCAAATCTAAGAGTTCACTCAGGCCAGGATTTTTCAAGTACGCCTTTCTGCCCGTCCCCGCCCCCAGAGGCAGGGGATGATCACTCTGAGATCAGTTTACCCAGTCACCTAACACACACAGGCACGAACACATTCTCTTCAACTGTCTGCCCTTCCTGACTCCAAGGACACAAATTCACCACCAAATTTAAACAAACACTGACTGTACAAAGATCAGAAATTGAGCAGGGGCGTCTGGGTGGCTCAGTCAGTTAAGAGTCAGACTCTTGAACTCAGCTCAGGTCAAGATCTCAGGGTCTGTGAGATCGAGCCCTGTGTCAGGCTCTACGCAGAGGTGGAGCCTGCTTGGGATCCTCTCCCCCCCCCCCACCCCTGAAAAATAAATAAACTTTAAAAAAATTGTTTGAGCAGCTTTGTTTTCCTCGAAAAAAAATGTGAACGCTAGTTTCAGAATCATTTAACTCCACACGGAGATTCTCAAGAGTATGTAATAACTGACCAGCCCCAAAACAATAAAGCCTCAGAGTCGCTCAGATGAAATGAGACAGAGAGCGCCTCCTGGCACTACGAGGACAAGCCTGCCAATGACTGAGGGGCACAGCCACCTCTAATGCTGTCCTTCCACTCCACGGCCCTCCACGGCCCTCCACAACCACACGGCTCCACAGCTTTATGCAGGCCTGCTCTGTAAGGACCTGGGACGGGACGAGCTCTCTTACGAACTGGTCCTCTTCCCAGACCGGGCATGGCAGCTCAGCCCAGTCAGCTAAATGTTAATGGCAAAGGTCTGCTCCTCATCTCCAATTAAGGGAGGAGGGGCAGAGAGGAAGACACAGAATCAGAAGCAGGCTCCGGGCTGTGAGCTGTCAGCACAGAGCCCGAAGTGGGGCTCAAACCCATAAGCCACAAGATCATGACCCGAGCTGAAGTTGGATGCTTAACCGACTCAGCCACCCAGGCCCCCCTCTCTTTTTTTTTTTTCAAAGATCTTATTTTTAAGTAATCCCTACACCCAGTGTGGACCTCGAACTCACAACCCAGGGATCAAGAGCTCTGTGCTCCTCTTCCTGAGCCAGTCCGGTGCCCCTCTAAGTTGATGTCTCCTACAAAATGCCTGTCTGTGACATGAGAGTTCCGCAAAATCTATTACATTTATAGCATTCCACTGACCTACCTCAAATCTGCATCTCCTGACTGAAATTCTCAAGCACCGTGCATTGATGACCTCGGCTACCCATAAATCCTGCCGAGGCATTCTCAGTACTAAATATCGGATATCAGTATCGATAATTATTATTAATCGATATAATTATAATTATATATTACATAGTGTGCATACTAATTATGTAATTATAATTATATAATCAATATTAAAATGAGATACACCAGTTTCAGCTTCTAGACTGAACTAACCCCTAAACTTTGTATCTCTTTTCATGTTTTTGAATAAAAACCTTCCAAAATATCATTGACCTATCTTCTGCGATAGGCCCGTCTTCCAACACCCCGCCCTGTCCCCAGGAACCCAGCTCTCTACCCACGTGACCTCTGCCCCCTGACCCCAGCTGCCTTCCGAGGCTGCCCCGCGGGCCCCGGGGAGTCTGACAGCCACCACCCTGCTTCATGCGGGGGCCACTTCCCTACCATTCTCTCCTTTCTCTCACCGCTTCCTACTTGCTCCTGTTCTCGGATTCCTGCTGCTCCCCCCACACGGGCCAGCATTCGGGCAGGAGCGGCTCAGGGGCAAGCATGGGGGGGTCTGGGCCCATGAGCCTATCTAGGTCATCACGGTGTCTCCAAAGCCTCGCTCAAAGCCTGGCACGTCCTGAGCGCCCAGCGAGTATTTGCTAAGTAGTCGGAGATAAGATGAAAGTTATGACTCTTTCGGTCTCTCCCCGGTTGTCTGAAGCTCCCAAGACCAACATACCTAATCTCCACTTTCAGCCTGACTCACGCCTCAAAATGACCTAAGTTACACTCGGTACTTCTCCAGCTTGTTGCGTACCCACCAACCATTCTGACTTTGCGCACATGTTCTCTAGCCATGCGGTTGTTCCAGGAGCCATTATCTTCTCCCTAGAATCTTCCAAAAAACCCAGTGCTCCGGTCAACAGCTCCAGCCACAAGCACCCGCTTTCCTCTCAGAAGGAACAAGCATCTGTCAACTCAGGAGTGCCCGCACCGAGAGAGGCGAGTACTGTCAGGGAAGATTCTGGCACTGTTTGAATCTGACCTCTATCATCTATTCAAATGTATCTACTATTAAGTAAATATTCATTTGGAAATGGAAGGTAATTCTCAAAATGTAGTCGATGAAAAAAGCAGTATGTTCGCGGTGCTATTACTGCTTTAATAAAGGGACGATGGGGCAGAGATTTACCGTGCGTTTGCTTGTTATGTGCACACGATATCCTTGAGAAACTACAGAAAAAAATAACAGCATTGGTGACCTGTAAAAATGGCAACTACGTGAGTGGGACGAGGGCTGGGAAAGGGACTTCCATTTTTTAAAATTCCAGACCATTAGAATGTATTACCTGTTCAAAAAGAATTAAAAAGTAAGAGATAAAATTTACTCTGGGGGAATGGTGAGTTATACAGTCCATACCTTGGTCAAAATCACACAATAAGCCAGGGCAGAAGTGGGAGTGACTTTCAAGTCCTAGAATCAGGCTTCCCTGCCTCTTAAGGTCCTGATTTCTGAGACAAGACCCCAAATTCAACATTATGCCTACTGTGAAAACAGCAGATGAACTGGGATTCTATCAACAGTACTTTATGTCAGTTATCAGCCCAAGACTGCTTGTGTTCTTTCCGTATAAAATAGATTCAACGGACTGTCAGGCCAAAGCACTGGTCAAAACCATGAGGAGTTTTGGGGTGCCTGGGTGGCTCAGTCGGTTGGGTGTCCGACTTCAGCTTAGGTCATGATTTCATGGCTGGTGAGTTCGAGCCCCATGTCAGGCTCTGTGCTGACAGCTTGGAGCCTGGAGTCTGCTTCAGATTCTGTGTCTCCCTCTCTCTCTGCTCCTCCCCCACTCATGCTCTGTCTCTCTCTCTCTCTCTCTCAAAAATAAACAAACATTAAAAAAAAAAAAAAAACAACCATGAGGAGTTTCAATGAGAATCAGAGTCAGAAACACTGGCACTGGTTTCATGATACATGATATGAAACATATCTGTGGCACAGAGTTAAAGATAAATACTTGGTCAGAAACTCATTACATGATCCCTAACAGGGTCAGGCCGCTCATATTCCCACGGTAAAGTTCACCTTTACCCAGGAGCACTTTCAATGCCCGTCAGTAGGTACCTGGTCCCCTTTCATGACTCAGATTACATTTTCTCTGCTTTTAAAAGGAGTATCAAATCCTCTTTCAAATATTTGCTTTTATTACCTGTAAATTTTGATTTCTAAAGAAAGACTTTAAACTCAGGTGGCTGTATATTTAGACACCACACGTTATCCAAATTTAACAAAACTACAGTGCATTAAAATTACAACAAAATAAAGCCTCCAGGATCTAAAGCCCCACCAGCTAGCTAAAACATATCTAGGCCCAAGGTCTAAAAGTAACAGGGCCTTTTTGAGACTGATCTGAGAGTGTTACTGCTGAGAATAACCTCCTTAGACGATGCACAAAACTAATTTCCCATATGTGACAGAATCATTTCTTATTGATGTATTCGCTGCCAACGCTGTTTCTCATCTCTGCGAACGTACGGTTCATGTCAGCACTGCGACAACAATCGGGTAGAGCTGAATGAAGACTGCCACAGAAAACTGTGCGTGGCCCCGTCCGAGAGCCTGTCCCGATTTCCAATGACGTATGTATGTGTAGGACATGCTATTTTTAACGTACCTATCTTTAAAAACGGGTAACTATAGCTTAAAAGTTTGGGTCGTGGGTCACAGATTAGAGAGATGGTGATGAAAACAGGCCTAGCGGTCATGAGACTTCTGAGTGTCCGTCCTGCCAGGTGGTCAGTAAGGTCTCCGCAAACCAGATAATCCGTCGCTTGGCTCAATTCTTCCTCCAAAGATGAGGCTGGTTTCCTTACAGGGAACTTACAGGGTGGTTGTGGAAATCCAAGTCATAATAAATAGGAAACAAAAAATACTTCTCCAGAAAAGCAAAATGCACATCTACTAGGAAGGCCAGAATTAAAAAGACAGACGAAAACAAGGATTGATGAAATATGAAGCAACTGGAAATCGCATGTACCATGAGAAAGAGTTAAAATCACTACAATCACTCGAAAACCATCTGGCAGCATTGACCAAAGCTGAACGCACATAAACCCTGAACCCGGCAATTCAGCTCCCAGGTATAGCCCCACGGAAACCTGCACATACGTGGACCAAAAACATGTTTAGGGGCACGTGGGTGGCTCAGTCGGTTGAGCATCTAACTGATTTCAGCTCAGGTCATGATCTCATGGTCCTGAGATCGAGCCCCGCACTGGGCTCCGCTCTGGGTGTGGAGTCTGCTTAAAATTCTCTCTCCCTTTGCCCCTCTCCCACACGTGCTCTCCCTCTCTTAAAAAAAAATCAAACCACATGTTTAAAAATGCTTACAGAAGCATTACTATGACAGCCGGCAGCTAAAAACAATGCAAATGCCCTTAAATAGTAGACGAAGAATTGTCAATCTACAGGTGAGAAGTAGAACAATGAAGCATCTAGATGGAACACCTAAGGAAAGGTCTCCATGATCTTACGACTGTCAAAAATTCCCTACACAGGTCCCAAAAGTACTAAACGTGAAAGAACTGATGTTAGACAATATTAAGATTGGGAATTTCTTTCATGGAAAGATATCCTCAGAAGAGTGAAGGGCAAAGTAAAAGAACTCCTCCACGGTATATACAAAGAACTCCTATAAATCAATAATGAAAAGACACACAACTCTTCACCAAAAATATACAGATGTCAAGCAAGCATACAAAAAGATGGTTTACACTGTATCTCAGAAGGGAACTGCGAGTTCAAACAATGACACACCACCGTACACCTAGGAGAAGGACTAAAGTCTAAAAAACTCAATACCAAATGCTAACGAGGATGTGAAGCAACAGAAACTCCCATTCTCTGCTGATGAGAATGCACAATGGCACAGCCACTTGGGAAGAGGGCGGCGATCTCTTACAGAGCGAAACACAGTCTCCCCACACCATCCAGCACAGTGTTTACCCACACGAGCTGGAAACTTATGTCCGCACAAAAAACCCGGCACACAAACGTTTATAGCAAGTCGCAACTGCCCAAAACCGGAAGCAACCAAGATATCCTTCAAAATGTAAATAAATGGACTGTGGCACATCCAGACAATGGGATATTATTCAACAATAAAAAGAAATGAGCTGTCAAGCCATGAAGAGATGTGAGGGAATCTTAATTGCGTATCGCTTAGTGAAAGAGGGCAGTCCGAAGCTCTGTATGGTATGATTCCCACTTGAGAGCAGGCAGAACTATGGAGACAGTGAACCCTAATGTAAACTAGGGACTTTACTACAAAATTGATCCATTGTTACAAATATAACACTATTACAAGATGAGAATAAGAGGGGAAATCCTGGGGGGGGGGGGGGGGGGGGGGGGGGGGGGATAAGAAGTATAGAGGAACTAGGTACTCTCTGCTCAATTTAACGTAAGCCTGAAACTGCTATAAAAAGCAAAGTCTATTAACTAAAAATACATAAATAAGATATCCAACCCAGGAGGAAAGTGGGAAAAGACTTAAACAGGAGCCTCACAAGAGAAAACAAACGGCTAATGAACATAAAGTCCTCATTAGCACCGAAGCGCAAGTTAGAAGTCAAGATTGACACTACACAGACCGGAATAGTTAAGATCTTAAAAGGACAGCGCAGACGGGACTCTGGGACACTGCCGGTGGGAGATTAAACTAGCACAGTCACTACACAACTGTTCGGCAGTGTCTGCTGGGACCCAGAAACGCATACAAGTTCACAGCAGCGCTGACCTGTAATAGCCCCAAAGTGGAAACCATCCAAGCACCCAGAGCAGAAAGGACAGACTGACAGTGTGTTACACAGTGGAATGATATACAACCATGTGAATGAACCTATCTCTGCCAAACAATAGCAGGGAGGGGCGCCTGGGTGGCTCAGTGAGTTGAACGTCAAGACTCTTGATTTTGCCTCAGGTCCCGATCTCAGGTTTCATGAGCTCCAGCCCCCAGCAGGGCTCTGTGCTGACAGCGCAGAGCCTACTGGGGATTCTCTCTCTCCCTCTCTGCCCCTCCCCCATTTGCTCTTTCTCTCAAAATAAATACATAAAAGCATTAAAAAATAAAACCCATAAACGAGAACAGGGATGATCGCATAAAAGCAAACGCTGAATGAATGAAGCCAGAAACAAAAGGGTACATACTGTGAACCCAACTTAGTTTGAAAGCAAGTCGAACTAACCTGAGGTATCAGAAGAGGACAGTGGGGCGGAGAGGGAGGTGGTAGTAACTGGGAGGAACAAAAGGAACTTTTAAGATACCACCGATGTTGTGCCTACGTGAAGTTCTTCACTTTAAAATCCGCACACCTCCTGTATAGATGTTCTGTTTGATTAACATCATTACCAAAATACGGTAATAAGGCTTTCAAAAACATACAGGTCTGGCTTCTCTTGAAAAATCACAAGCCACGGCGATAACTGGACGGAGCAGAGCAGGAACCCGCCCCCGTGGACAGAACAGGACCCCCACACTTCTCTGAAACCCCCAGAAGCACTGGCACCTGTTACCTTCCCCTGCTCTGCTAGCCTCTGTGGCTGACTCCCATATTCAGAATTCAGACCCCCGTTGGTGCTGCTTATTAGGTAAAGTATTCGAATCCACTAAAGCAACAGTTTTCCCGCTCTGCTGAGAGGAATTTGGGGGGACGGCACCCTAGAGGGCCATCTCGGAAACCCTCAGTCTCACGCCTTTCAACCTGCACAGCCCTGCCACAGATCAATGGTTTTCAGCCTTGACCACACAGCAGAATCACCCGGGTTCCACCTCACCGGTTTGGAAGTAACTGGACTCAAGGCCCGGTCATCGGGATTTTTTAAATCTCCTCAGGTAATTTCATCAACGTTTCGCCAAGGATGAAAACCACCCCTTGAGACCTTGCTGTATTATTTCACGGAAGAAAGTTCTAACACTAAAAGTAGTTTGAAAAACAGTTGGGCGCAGAGACACAGTCTTTGTATACAGAGAAAATATAAAGACCTTGATATATGATAACGATTATTTTAAAAAGCACTGAATTGATTTTATCTAATGAAGAATTATGGTGTAGTACAGTTTTCCCAGGCTGTATTTGTGTCAGAGACCAAGATTTTTTTTTAAATTCATCCTTATAATGAAATATTTTTCCTTTATTGTGAAAAGACCAAGATTTTGAACTCATGTTAACTCACTACTTGTTTCCAGGATAGTAAAATCTTTAAATTTTGTGTTGCCTAATACACTTTCCTCAAAATACTAAAAACTCCAAGTTTCTGCCTACCTAAAAAGTTCAACTACAGAGAGTGAAGGGTACTCCTTTATCAAAAAATCTTTTCGGGGCGCCTGGGTGGCACAGTTGGTTGGGCATCCGACTTCAGCTCAGGTCATGATCTCACACTCCGTGAGTTCGAGCCCCACGTCAGGATCTGTGCTGACGGCTCAGAGCCCGGAGCCTGCTTCGGATTCTGTGTCTTCCTCTCTCTCTGCCCCTCCCCTGCTCATGCTGTCTCTCTCTGTCTCAAAATAAATTAATTTTCATCCTTGGACACCTGATATTGTCAGAAAGTTCTTCTTCGAAGCAGAATCTGTCTCCCCTTAACTGTTACCGCCAGGAGTACCTAGTTCCGCCCGCTGAAGCAGAGGATTCACCTCTAAATCTGAGGGCACGGGGCCTCCTGCCGTCTCGCACACAAAATCCTACTGCTGAGCCCTTCCCACTAGCCCGGTGCCCTTGGAGGGGACAGCAGCTTCCTGAACACGCGTAATAAAATCTGGAGTGGCCTGAAGTGATCATCTGAGCAACAGAGGACTTGTGGATCCATTTGGCTCAAGCTCCGTCTCAGCTCTCAGCTCTGGAAATGAAGCGTTACAAATATTCCTCCGACAGAAAACAGAAAGCGAGCGGGAGGCCGACCACAGGTACAGCCTGGGAGAAAAAGCGCGTACCGGCGCACCGGAAAAAACAAACGGAGGCCAGACAAGGTCCCAAAATGTGGCTTCCATCAAGGTCACTACTGCTTAGCAAAACTAAAGCGTGAGGAGGAAGCACTCCTATCTCACCCAGCTTTACTCGCCCAGGAGAGTGCCAGGCGCCAAGCAAGGGCTCGACAAACACGCCCCTCAGCTGGGAGCCCAGGCTTACTCACCACGGGGTCCCCCCCCCCCCCCCCGCAGCTGGTGTCCTGCAAGATCCCCGGCGGATGCCAGAAACCACAGAGGGCGTGGAACCCTGCACATCGGGTCTTTTCCTACGCTTACACACCTCCACAAAGTTGAGCACACACTGCACACAGTACGAGATCACCAAGAACTAATAACCGAGTAGACACCTGTGACGACATTCTACAGAAGCCGTGTGCGTGGGGTCGCCCTCTCTCTTACTGTGCTGCACCCGCCCTTCTGGCGAGGACAGATGATACAGTCCCCGCGTGACCAGATGAAGGGAGGTGAGTGACCTCAGGCCTGGGAGGCAGGGGGACACGGCGTGGGGCCACCGTGACCTCCTGAGGACAGGCCACAAAGAGGATCACGTGCTTCGGCCCACGGGGCCCGAACAGATGGAAATGGAAACTGCGGAGAAGGGTGGACCACTGCACTCGTCCTGAGCCAATTACTTCCAGAAAGGTCTGTCAGCGGGCCTACCCCCACCGCCTCTTGAGGTTTCCATACTGACAGCATCCTCTCCGGGAACCCCGCACTTCCAGCGCCCGCTACCTGCCGCCCGAAGCAGAGTCCCCACCGTCGCAGGACGCAGGGTCCTGAGGGGCCAGGGCAGAGATGACCTCTCTGCTGTCGAACTTTGCAACCCAGCCCCTACACGGCGACAGGCAGTGCTTTAAAACGCTTTAAATAAACTAACCCATGTGTAGGGCTTTAGGTTTATCAAGGTGGAACAATACGACGCACCGTCTGGTCAAACGTAGGTTCAAATGTCAACTGTGCTGACTAGGCGGGGAAACCTTCCAAATCCCTTCACCTCTCTGAGCTGCCTTTCCCCGCCTGTGAAAATCCCCACCGATCTTCCACATTTTCTTAGGAATAAAATTCATTAACGGTAACACAGAAAACAAGGTAATTTCAGGCAATGAGAGGTACCGTTAACAGAGTGAGTGACAGAGCAACAGTCCTCAAACATTTTGATCTGGGATCTTCTCACGTTCTTAAATATTACTGAGGCCTCTGAAGACCTTAAGTTTATATAGACTACATCATTATTCGCCCTACTCAAACTGAGCACTGTTTAAAATAGCTCTTCAATTAAAAGCAAACATCTGGCGTATGTTAATGCAAATACATATTTTTATGAAAAGTATATTCTCAAAAAAAGAAAAAAAACAGTGAAAAGAGTTTTCACTTTTAGAAATCTTTTTAATGTCTGACACAACAAGCGGATCCTATCTGCTTCTGCATTCTCTCTGTTGCCATCAATGTGTTGTGTTTCATTTTCCTGCAAATTATTTTACTTTGCTAGATTGAGTATGCTGTTTTGAGTGAAATACACCACTGTCTTGATTCATGCAAAGGCGTCAGCAATTTTACTCCTAATCGTTTTTGTACCATTAGGGCAAATGTTAACCAAGTGGAGAAACCAAACAGTATCGCTGTGAAAAGATTCACCTTGCAGACCCCTGAAAGTGCCTCCGGGAACTCCAGGGGTCCACGAACCACACTTTGAGAACCACTGTGGTAGAAAAAGACTGGCGCAAAGTGAAGTTATTTGCAGGCAGGTTTGAGGAAGGCCTTTTTTAGGAAGCTGACGCCCTGAGACCTAAGGGAGGAGTCAGAGGAGGCGGATTCTCAGAATATCTGCGAGGAACACGAAGAACTGAATGCTCCAGCAAGGAAAGAGGGAAACGAGCCCTAGACAAAGGCCAGATCAATTAGGATCCTGCAGGAATGTAGATTTTACTTCAAGAGAAATCCTTTGAGGAGTTTTAATCAGGGTGTGGCCCTTTGATGTACGTTTAAAGAGCCCCTCCACGGACAGGTGATGGGCCTAGGCTGGGGCCAGACTACCCGGGACTCAAGTCCACCTGGAGACAAGGGGGCTGGGGAGCCAAGGACACTGGCGATAGAAGAGGTGGGGCTCACTGCAAACACATTTTTGAGGAAGAGGCCACAAGACTTCATTATGAACCGTCTTCAGGAATAAGAGGAGTATTATTCTTAAGTTCGGGGCTGGAAAACCCAAGTGACCGGTGATGCCATTCAGGAAGATGGGAAAGATGGGGGGGATTAGGTTCCCAGCCCTCCGTCAAGGCCAATTTTACATTCTCCATCCTAAGCCTTCGTTAGAGCACCTGAGAGGCACTGCACCTTCTATTATTTTTGGCAGCGGGCACATTAACAAAAGTACAAACACTAGACGAAATGAGGCCAAAGCCAAAGCAGTGAGGTCTTTCAGAACTCCTTCCAGAAGCCAAGAGCCACTAATCAAGATTCTGAGCAGTTACTGCCCAACTACAAATCTGCAAACCTGCACGGTTCCCCCGCCAGCGGCCCACTAAGCTCCCTAAGAGCTGTCCCAGGCGTGCGGATTCGTGCTCAAATTCACACGCGCTCCTGTCCTAACGTCTCCTTCATTCACCCGTCTGTTAACTTGATCGGTGATGAGACCAGTAAGAGCGTCTGGTCGGTACGTCCCGTCAGTAAGTCTACACCGCTGGCTGGTCTCGACCTCTCTCCCTAAATGCGACGAAGGGCACAGTTAAACACTATCCACCTGCAGTTTCCAGAACTGACCTTTCTCCGTTCTGAAAGCCAGTGCGTGTGCGCGCCGCCTGGCACCAGCCCTTGAGTGAGTCCCCGTTTACTCCTCCTCCGGGGAAGGGTAAGCCTGGGCCACCGGGCTCGGGGACCAGCCAGCGACAGGTACCAGCCCCGGGAGCGCGTTCCAAGTCCGCACAGCCGGATCCGGCGCCCACGCAGCCCCCTCTACGACCGCCCCGGCTCTGGTCCCCACCCCACCCCCGGATCCCCCAGTCCCCCGGGCCCCGCTGGTCCCCTCCCGGTCCCCCGGCCTCCAGGCCCCGGGGCCGGTCTACCCGGCCGTCCCCCAGGTCCGACCCTCCCCACCCCCACCACCCCCCCGGGGGCCGCGCGCCCGAGGGCCTCCCCAGGGCCTCCCCGCCGGGGCCGCGCAGCGAGCAAGCACTCGACGCTCCGGGGCGGCCAGGCGGGCCGGGGCGCCGCTCCCTCAGGCCCGCGGGTAGGGCGGGCCCTGCCGCCCGCCCACGCTACGCGCGGCCTCGGAGATGGCGGCGGGGCCCGGCGTCCCCGCGACCCGCCCGGGGAGGGCGCCTCCCTCAGGAAGGCCGCCCGCCGCCCGGGAACGCCGGGCCGGGCTGGGCGGCGGGCGGGCCGGGGAGGCCGGATCCCCGCGGGCGGAGGACGGCGGGGGAGGAGGGCGGCCGGGGGAGGAGGGGGAGGGGGAGGGGGAGGGAGGAGGGCGGCGGCGGCGGCGGCGCGCACCTCGCCCCCGGCCCCCGCCGCCGCCGCCCGCCCGGCCCAGGAAAGTAGGCCCAGCCCGGCGGAGGGGCCCGCCGCGCCGCGCCGGTATCATTCCGCCCGCGCCCTGCGGCCCGCACTCGGGCGGCGGCGGCGGCGGGCGCGGCGGCGGGCGCGGCGGCGGCGGCGGCGGCGGGCCCCGGCCCCGCTCGCCGCCCCCGGCCCCGCCGCCCCCGGCCCCGGCCGCTCCCGGCGCCCTCCGCGCCGCATCCGGGGACTATATTCGCGCGGAGCGGCACAGCGCGGCCGGCCCGGACGAGGCCGCTTACCGGTGTCGCCGCGCGCCTTGCTCTCCTTGGGCTTCGGGGGGCGGCCCCGCGGCATCGTCGGCGGCGGCGGCGGCGGCCCACCCCTCGGCCGCACACACACTCACACACATACACTCGGCGGAGCGCGCACGCGCGGGGACCGGCCGCGGGGACGCGGCGCGCGCCCGGCCGAGCGACGGAGGCGGGCGGAGCGGCCCGGGAGGGCGGGCGGCCGCCGAGCCCTGTCTGGGCGCCCGCGGGCCTCACGGGGGGAAGGCGCCCGAGGGAGAGAACGGGAGAGCTAGCACCGAGCCGACTTCGGCGGGTTCCATGGCCCGGCGGGCCGCGTTAGGGGCGTTGGGCGCGGGTGCGCGGTGGGGGCGGGGAGAGGCGCCGTGCGCATGCGCGTTCCGCCGTTCGGGCCTGGCGGGGCCGCGGTCGCCTGGCGGCCGCCGCCTCCGACGGCCGGCCTAGGGGGAGCGGGAGGGCCGCGGTCACCCTCGGTCACCTTGGGCCCCTATGGCCTGGCAGGGCGGGCCGCGGTCACTCTCGGTCGCCATCGGTCGCCCTCGGCCCTGGTCGGAGGGGAGCGGCATGTGGACCTCCTCCGTCACCCTGGGTCCCAGTGGCCGGCCTGGGGGGAACGGGAGGGCCGCGGTCACTCCCCGGGCCAGTGGCCTGAGGGGGGGGGGGGTGGGCGACCGTGGTCCTCCTCGGTCCTGGTCCGAGGGGAGCGGGCTGTGGTCACCCTCGGTCACCCGCCGTCCCCACGTCTGGCCTGAGGGGGCGGGCATGGCAGTGTGTCAGGCCGAAGCCCGCAGCTGGGACAGCCGTCGGGAAAATCGGAAAGGTGGCCTTTGGACTGGCACAGGTGTTGAGATAGCGCTTTCCCGGTGGAGGCGACACACAAGAAGGAAAAAGACCAGGGTCCTTGACGTGCCAGGTGCCCCGGACGTGTCCGTGTCCGTTTACGTGTGTCACTTAAGGCAGGGAACACCCGGCACGTCGTCCTGCGGGGTCTCGCGGGAAGGCCTCTGACACCCGCCCGCGGCACACGCTTCACGGCCGAACTTCGAACCCAGGCGGCTGGACCGGCGAAGACCGCCCCAGACGTCACCGATGTTCCTGTCGTCGGGTGTTAACGCATTAAAATGTACACTTTCAAAGGTGTTGGTCTTTTATTTCTGTTGTTGCTCATACCAGCTTCCACAGAATTCCGACACTAAGGGGACAACAAAGAGTGAGGTGACATGACGGCACAAGGAGCCAAAGAAAACTAAGCAGAGGATCCTATTGGAAAAGAAACAAGCGCAGACAAGTTATCTAAGCAACATCAGCTGGCCAATGAGTGGCAAATGGTACTGAATAACGTTCGATCCGCTGTTTTTAACGTTTCAGTGTTTTTCACAATCCTGCAAATACCATTTTACAGATGATACTGAGGTTCAGAAGGGTTAAGTGATTGGATCAAGAGAACCTAGCCTGTCAGCAAGCCCAAGGTGCAAACCAAATCTCACTGGTTCGTCCCATGTACACAGTTGCATCAAAGCAGAAATACGCCTAAGGTTAGACAAAGTAGGACAGTATTAACGTGTGTATCAGGGCTAGCATAGGTATAAGGCCGGGAAGATAGACTGGAAGCAGATCATAAGAATTTGTAAGTCAATTTGGATGATGACGATGTGTATAAATGTTTTGTTCCAAATATTTTGTTCCAAAGAAGACGTGAAGCACAGGAAAATACAAATGAGGAAATTGGGATGAAGGAAGAAAGTAGGAAACCAAAGGGAGTAAGTGCCTAAACTAATAAAGTCCAATGTACTTATAAAAGGAGACTAGGAGTTGAACTGCAGGTGTCTTAGCCCAAGAAATAGGCATGATTAGTTATAAGATTCTTACCCATAAAAAAACAGCTGTATCCCTATCACCATATCCCTATGTAGTTTCCTATGATTGTTTCTTTCCTTACCATCCGTATGCATACACAACATATCTGTAAACCAAGGCGATTTGACTTCTTGTGATTTGGATGTCTTTTATTTCTTTTTCTTGCCTAATTGCTCTGGCTAGGACTTTCAGCACAATGTTGAGTACGACTGCTGACAGCGGACACCCTTGTCCTATTGCTGATCTTAGAGGGAAAGCTTTGAACATTTCACCCTTGAGTATGAGGGTAGCTGTGGGTCTGTCATATATGACCTTTATTGTGCTAAGGTACATTCTTTCCATACCCAATTTGTTGAGAGCTTTTATTAGGAAAGGATGTTGAATTTTGTCAAGTTCTTTTTCTGTGTCTATTGACATGAACATGAATCTTTTATCCTATTAAAGTGATGTATCACATTAATTTGCATTGCTTTCCAAGGATAAATTACATTTTATCATGGTGTATAATTCTTTTAATGTGCCGAATTAAGTTTGCTAGTATTTCATTGAAAATTTTTGCATTTATATTCATCAGGGATATTGGCCTATAGTTTTGTTTTGTTTCGTTTTGCTTTCTTGTAGTATCCTTACCTGGCTTTGGTATCAGGGTACCCTGGCCTCCTAAAATAAGTTTGAGAGTATTCCCTCTCCGGTTTTTTGGAAGAGTTTGAGAAAGATTGGTGTTATTCTTTAATGTTTGGTAGAATTCACTGGTGAAACCATCTGTTACTGGGCTTTTCTTTGCTGGGAGATTTTTTGAGAGAGCAAGCAGAAGAGAGGCAGAGGGAGAGAGAGAGAATCCCAAGCAGATTCCACACCCAGCATGGAGCCAGACGCAGCGTTCAATCCCATAACCATGAGATCATGACCTGAGCCAAAATCAAGAGTCACTCAACTGACTGAGCCATCCAGGCGCCCCACCTCTGGTGGGAGACTTTTTTTTTTTATTAGATTCAATCTCCTTACTCATTGGTCTGTTCAAATTTTCTATTCCTTCATGAGTCAGTCTTGGTAGGTTGTATGTAGGTTAGTTTCCTAGACTCATATTCCTAGATGTCTCAGAGGGTTCCATGGAAGGCTGCTCTTTTATTCCATCTCATTTTTAAATTGATACCTATAGAGACACAAAAAGGGGGACATAAAACCTATGCTCCCCAGAACCACCACACAAGGCACAGCTGGAGAATAGGACCAACAGCCTGGAAGACTCCTAGGTGCTCCTCCCTGAGGCTGCCCTCTTCCTACAGGTATCTGCTCCCCTGACACTGATAACCATCCCCTTGCCTTGATGATTGTACCGTCTTTTTAGATGGCTTTAAATTAATCTATTGGTCAGTTGGTCTAGCTTTTCAACTTTCAAAGTTTTTCCAAGTTCTTCTGTGGCTTGTATCTTTGTTCATATTGGGTTTGTGAGATTAATCGGTGCTGATACATACAGCTGGAGTTCATTTATTTTCACTGATGGACAGCATTTCATTGTAAGACTATGCCACAGTTTATTCATTCAATCCATTGTTGACAGACTTTTGGGTTATGTCAAGTTGTTTTTCTGTTGTTTTTGTGAACACACTGCTATGACTATTTTTGCACTTGCCTTCTGGTGTTGAGTTTTTTGTTTTGTTTTTTTTTTTTAACACTGGATGAAAAATATTTATTTTTTGCTTTCAATTTGTTCCATGTCAACTAAGTTTACTTCCCTCTACTTTCTTGCCTTTTCTGGACTGACATTTTTTTTTTCTCATTCTGCTTTTTCCCTTTTGCTAGTTTGAAAATTATATTCTCTATTCTGTTAAGGGTAACTTTAGAAACTTCAAGATGATACTTATGAAAGTAGAATGTTAATCAACACCTTTAGTCTTCTCCTAATTCATATACTATTGTTTTTTGGTGTTTCAATTCTACTCTAAAATGCAGAAGATATTATTGTTTTATTTGTCTCATTTGTGTAAATTACTTACATATATTCCAACTTTTTTGTCCTCTACATTCCTCCTTACACCTCCAGACTTCATCTCCTATCTCTGTTGGTATCATAGACACACTTCACAATTTCACTTAGTGAACACGGCTTAGCAACAAGCACTCTTACATTTTTTGTCTACCTGACAATGTCTTTATTTTGTCATCATTCTTTGAAGATACTCTTTCTGGTTAAGTAATTCTAGGTTGAACAATTCTTTTCTTTCAATCCACTGAAAATATTCCACTTTTAGCTTAGCTTCTGTTGTAATTGATGGAGAGTCAGTTATCAGTCTTCTTTCTTTTGCACGGCATTCCCCTCCCCCTCCCCACCACTGGAAACTTTTATGACCTTCTCTCAGCCATTGATGCCTTGCGTGTTCGTTAAGGTGTGCCTAAGTGTGAACTCTTTTCATTTATACATTCAGGGAGTCACTAGGGATTCTCAGGGATTATTTCTACAAAGATGGCCCTAGCTCCATTCTCTCTCTTTCTCTTGGAGTTCCAGACAGACTTATGATAGGCCTTCTCATTTTATTCTCCATTTTTCTTTCCCTTCCTATTTTCTCTTTTTCTCTGTCCTCCACCTTGGATGATTTTTTAATATTTCTTTTGCAATTGACCAATTTTATCTTCTGCTATGTCAGTTAAACCTATCCATTGAGCTTGATAATTCAATTATGTTTTATCTTTTCTAATTTGGTTATTTTTCTAATCTACTTGGTAAGCTTTTCCAACTTTTTAATGACAAAATTATCAAACAAGCAAAACAGCTCGAAAATAGTATAATGAACTCCCATATACTGAACACTTAAGATTCAACAGTCTTAATATTTTTGCCATACTTGCTTTATCTATTTATTTTTCTATTGTCTTTCGTTTTTCTGGTGTGTGGTTTTTGTTTCCTGTTATTTTGTTTTTGCCAAGCTATTTGAAATAATCTGCAGATCACTTTACCGCTAACTGTGCCAGCATGACTCTCTTAAGAATTCATGCATTTCCGGGGTGCCTGGGTGGCTCAGTCAGTTAAGTGTCCGACTTCGGCTCAGGTCATGATCTCACGGTTTGTGAGTTCGAGCCCTGTGTCAGTTTCTGTGCTGACAGCTAGGAGCCTGGAGCCTGCTTCTGATTCTGTGTCTCCTTCTCTCTCTGCCCCTCCCCCACTTGTGCTCTGTCTCTCTCTATCAAAAATAAATAAATGTAAAAAAAATTTTAAAAAAAAGAATTCATGCATTTTCTTGCAGAGCAACAATATCATTACTATACGTAGGAAAAGTACCAATACTCTCCTAATATATTTACTATCCAGTCCAGATTCAAAGACTCCCAATTATTTCTAAGGTTTCTTATTTTCCCAGTCAGGATCCAAAAAGGGCCCATGTCTTAAATTCTTATTATGCCTCATTTTATTTTTAATAGCTTTGCTGAAATATAATTAACATACAATGAGCTGCACAAATTAAAGAGTAAAGTGTGATAAAACCTGACACATGTATACAAATGTGAAGTCATCAGTACAATCAAGATGTGAACATATCCTACCACCCAAACACTTCCTTGTTTCCCCATGCGCTCATCCCCTCCCTGATCCCCAATTCCCAGGCAACTACCGTTCTTTTTGTCACTGTAGTTGGATCACATTTTCTATAATTTTATATAAGTGGAATCATACGATATGTATTTTTTACCTAACTTCTTTCACTCACAATAATTATTTTAAGATTTACCCGTGTATTGTAGGAATCAATAGTTCATTCCTTTTTATTGCTAAGTAGTATTTATTTCCTTTTTTTATTGATATAATTTACATATAACATATTCATTTCAGGTGTATAATGTAATTATATGTAATTGCATATACTGCAAAATGATTCTGGTAAGTCTAGTTAACATCCATCACCACACAGAGTTACAATTTTTTCCTTGTAGTGAGAACTTTTAAGATCTACTCTCTTAGCAAATTTCAAATATACAATACATTGTTACCTATTAACTACAGTCACCAGGCTGTACATTATATTTTCAGTTCTTACTCGTTTTATAAAAATATGGAATGCTTCACAAATTTGAGTGTCCTGCTTGCACAGGGGCCATGCTAATTTTCTCCGTATCATTCCAATTTTTTTTTTATTCCAATTTTACTATACATGCTGCCAAAGAGGGCACTGAATAGTATCTCATTTTATGGATATACCACAGTTTCTCAATCCAGTTTCCACTGATGGGCGCTTGGGTTGTTTTCAGGTTTTGACAATGATAAACAGGAGCCAGACGAGGTGATAAAACGAGGCACCTTGTGCGGGACACTCAAGGAGGTGCTCCCTCTCAGATTTGTGCCCATGTTCCACTCTCCTCACCTTGTACAACAAAACTGTTGTGAACATTTGCATTGAGTCTGGCCACAGGCCTATGTTTTCATTTTTCTTGGGTAAATACCTAGGAGCAGGATGGCAGTCATATGGTAGCTGTTTCTTCAACTTTTTGCAAGCCTCTAAACTGCTTCCCAAAGCAGTTATATCATCTGACGTCTCCACCAGCGATGCACGATCACTCACCAACACTTGGTGTGGTCAGCCTTCTGGATTTCAGTCTTTCTAGTAGATGCGCAATGGCATCTCACTGTGGCTTTTATTTGCCTTTCTCTAATAACTAATGGTACTGAGTATTCTTTTCAATCTGCTCATTTGCTATCCATGTATGGTCCTTGATGTAGTGTCTGTTCAAATTTTTGCCCATTTTTAATTGGGTTGTTTGTCACACCACTGAGATAAAGAGTTATTTGCGTATTCCGGATACAATCTCTCTTTCAGGTATATGTTTTGTAGTATTTTCTCCTAGCACGTGGCTTGCCTTTTCATTTCCGCTACAGTGTCTTTTGAATTGCATAAGTTTTTGCTTTTCTTGAAGTTCACATTATCAATTGTTCCATGCCTGTTGTGTCATTTCAAGGAAACTTTGCCAAACCCAAAGTCACTAGGATTTTCTGTGTTTTCTTTCAGAAGTTTTAGCTCTTATATTTAGGTCTTTCTTCATTATGAGTTGATTCCTATATAATGGTATGAGATAAGAGTTCAGTTTCATTGTTTTTCAACAAGTGATCCACTTGTTCCAGCATTATTTGATTAAAAGATGATTATTCCTCCATTGAAATGCCTTGTCAACATTGTTTAAAGTTAATTAATCATATATGTACGGGTCTCTTGTGGACCCTGTTTTATTACTTTTTGTGTTTAGCTTATCTCCAATGCCACACACATTTCCTGAATTTTAAAATCAGCTTGTCAATTTCAAAAAAAAAAATTTTTTTTTTTAAGCGAACTAAGATTTTGAGTAGAATTGCTTTGAATCTGGGGCGCCTTGATGGTTCAGTGGGTTAAGTGTC
Source organism: Panthera tigris (assembly GCF_018350195.1). NCBI lineage: Eukaryota > Metazoa > Chordata > Mammalia > Carnivora > Felidae > Panthera > Panthera tigris. Next base: position 91,318,766 of record NC_056671.1, on the reverse strand, counting down.
CAACTCTTGATTTCAGCTCAGGTCATGATCTCACAGTTTGTGGGATCAAGCCCCACATTGGGCTCTGTACTGACTGCAAGGAGCCTGCTTGAGATTCTCTCTCTCCCTCTCTCTCTGCCCCTCCCTTTCTCATGCTCTCTCTCTCTCTCTAAAAATAAATAAACCTTAAAAAATTGCTTTGAATCCATAAATTTATTTGAGAGAAATTCACACCTTAACAATATTGAGTTACCCCAATCTGGGACCACAATGTCTCTTTCCACTTACTCAGGTGTCTAATTTCTCTCAGCTATGTTTTCTAGTTTTTGGTGATCAGCTCTTGTCCATCTTTTGTCAAATATATCCTTCCTATTTCATATATTTTTATTTAAGTTTCTTTATTTGAGAAAGAGAACACAAGTGGGGGAGGGGCAGAGAGAGAGAGAATCCCAAGCAGTCTCCGTGCTGTCAGCACAGAGCCCAACACGGGGCTTGAACTCACAAAACGAGTAGACCATGACCTGAGCTGGAGCCAAGAGTTGGACACTTAACCGGCTGAGCCCCCCAGGTGCCCCAGTATTTCACATCTTTCATGTTATGTTAAACATATTGTTTATGTAGTTTCAAACTGATTGCTTAATTTATTTTTTGATATTGGTTGTTTATCCTGAAACCTTGTTAAACTTAAAATAGCTTTTTCTATAGATTCCAAAAGATTTTTTTTTAAGTAACTGATTATGATTCCTGAAAATAAACTGTTTTACTTCTTTTCCAATATGGAACCTTTTTTTCTTTCTTTTTCTGGCTTTATTGCACTGGCCAGAACTTTAAGTTTTTTTTTAAATCCTTTTAATGTTTATTTCTGAGAGACACACACAGCACGAGCAGGAGAGAGCAGAGAGAGAGAGAGAGACACAGAATCCAAAGCAGGCTTTAAGCTGTCAGCACAGAGCCTAATGCGGGGCTCAAACTTACAGACTGCAAGATCATGACCTGAGCTGACGTCAGATGCTTAACTGACTGAACCACCCAGGCGCCCTGAGCGCTGGCCAGAACTTCTGATAATAGCTATGGTACTAACGGGTAGATGGCGTAATAGCAACTATCTTTTTCCTCCCTGATATGAGAGGGGAGAGGATTCGGTCTGTCACTATTAGGATATTAGCTAGAGGTTTTCTGTAGTTGTTCTTTATCATATTAAGGACATTCCCCTCTTTTCCTACATGGCGAGAGCTTCCATCATGAATGAATGTTGTTGCATTCACTAACATTTTGTTATGAACTTTGGCATCTGTGTTCATGAGGGATATCCTCAGTCTGTAGTTCTTTTGTTTTGTTTTTATTCCTAGTATGTGTTTTTCTAGTCTTTGTAACAAGTTAATACTAGTCTCCTAACAGGAATTGTGAAGTATTCCTTTCTCTCGAATTTTATGGGAGAGGTTAACATGAGCACACTTTTCAAGTCTTACGATGTTTGGACTTTTCAATTTGCTGCTGTTGTCTTTTTCTTAGCTCCCAAGGATTAAGTTCCAGCAGACGGGATCCAAGCTAAGGCTAATGAGGAAGAAAACAAAAACATTGGGCATCCATCATTTGCAGCCAGGAATGTTTACATGTTTAATCTCTTTTAGTTGCCCTAGGTGCAGAAGTGTGCACGATGACTCCCACGTTACAAGTCTGTCAAAAGATGTTAAATAAGTTGCCTAAGATAACACAGCACAGGAATTCAGGTGGGGAGGCAGGTGTCGAAGTCTCCAGAACCTGCAAACTGAAGTGTAGACCTAGGAGTCTGAGAAACTAAGACCTGGGAGTGTGAATTTAACATCACTCCAGAGTTGTTTACACTCACGCTTGCCCATTGAACTAGACTCTGAAATCCACCTGACGCTGCAGCTGCCTGGAGTAGTTTCGAGAATAAATTAAGAAAATGGAAATAACATGATAAGTGAACCAACAACAACAATGATATACAATGAGCAGACGAATAAGATGATTGCTGAGTCCAAGGAGAACTCCTAGTGATACCAATCGGCCCCATCCTGTGACTCTTTCAGAAGCACTCAGTCACCCAAGAGAATGGGCACAGTCCACACGCGAGGGGTGGTGTAAAGACTAGCAAAGAACTGATGGGGGGCGAGGGGTGGGGGGAATCTACGGCCTAACCGCACGATTGCAAAAAGCACAATCGGCTGATAGGAAATAAGGCATGATGTTCGGACATTCAAATAAGGAAGCAAGTGATGTGTCAATGCCTGGAATAATGAGGAAAGATGAGGCTTTATGAGGACGCAGAACAGGGTCCGCGGCGGTGATGGGAGTGCAGAGGTGGGAAAGGAAAGTGCTGTCAGGGAGGGGACGACGCCAGAGGGCAGAACAACTGTGAGTGACCACAGGTTCCTGGGAGCAAGCGATCGCTTTGTTCTGTCTAGCGCCTACCTACCCGCCTTCTGCCTTCTTCAGGGCCCACCGGGCACGCACGACGCACCAGGCACGACACCTCCCTCTTTCACCACACAGTTCCTCCGCACCCGTGTCGACCAAAGTAACGGGCAAATAAAATGGGGGAACACGAGGGGTTCATCTACCAGAAAGTTAAAGTGGTGTTGGAAGGAGAAGGCAGATTTTAAGTTCTTTATGCCAAAGACTACTTATCACAGAGATAACAGCGTTCGCTCTCTTAAACTGTATACACTAACGGATTCAGTCATGGAAATGCCCAGGAAAGAACAGGCAAAACATCAAACTTCTGAATAAAATTTCCAGATTGTCCTGGTAATACGGACAATGACGCACTTAAATTCAATTTGGGGGCGTTCGGAAATTTCGCAGTCTTTGCAAGTTAATGCTTATTCACCCCCTTTCTCCAAAATGCTGTCTGTGTCTGTGCTGTCACCTGACCCTTACGACACCACGTGAGATGGACAAGGGGTCATGAGGACACCGAGGCCCAAAGGGGTGAAGTACCTCTCTTGCTCAAGGTTCACGGAAGGAAATAGCAGAGCTGTTCTCCAGACACCTTCCCATCTGCACCCACACCCGCTCTGTCTCTGATGTCCATGTTTATGCCCCACACCCCACACCGGCACCTTCCAGCCCCTTGGTGTCTTAGACCGTATTTTACTCTTTACGCACCTGCACCGAGGGCTGAGGCAGAAATCCCCATCTCGGCTGCGGCTCCCACTTTCTAGAAGGCAGCAGGTGCACACCACGCTCACTCCTCACACAGGGCACGTTACTGTGGCCCCGCAGTTCAGGAATGTTCTTTCTCATGGCATTGCTTAGTGCCTCGCGGTGCAGGGAGCTCAGCGCGATAACCCCGCGGCTGCAGACTCTCCCACAGAGGCTTCCTGGGGAAACGTGATAACCCATCTCGGAAGGACAACCGCATCCAGCCCTCGGACACAGCTGCCCAGACTCCTTCCACAGTCCGCAGCCGCCCTTCCCGGTGAGCGGAACACAGCGCCCTTTGACGTTGCTCGGTAGCCCTTGAGGAATCTTTCAAATTTCTGTTCCAGAAAACGTCCCAGAGCAGCATCCACGAGGAACTTAGGTGACATGGACTATCGTTCCCGAAGTAGAACCCGCGTGAGTGCTTCCGTTTATACGACTCAGCACCGGCCCCATGGAACCCCACAGGAATGCCACAACTGTTCGGGCCCGCTAGCCTACGGCCTCAGCTGATAGCTTCGATTCATCCTTCCAGAAAATTCGAGGCTGTCTGCATTCTGGGCTGGAACAAGCGCCTGACCACTTTTCTCCCAAGTAGATAAAACACGGAAGGGCTCTTAATTATGCCTCATATTTGGGGGCAGGAAACCCTCATCCATTCAGTTGTTCCCTAAAAATAAGAGGTTTTATGTAAACAGGACATTTCTGCCAGCCAGGTAAGCTCAGATAACCCCAGCCTCACCTGCCCAGGTGGGAGGCCGTAGATGCACCATGAACCAGATCTTTTTACACACACTCAGCTAACAAGAACGTTCTACGGTCAACGGTTTGCGGCCGTTACTCGGTGGAGCTTACAAACTTCCAGCACATTTCCTACCGTGGCCTCCCGGCAGCTGCTGACAGTAACCTTCTCAATTCCAGATGTCAGGCTGTGCGACCCGAGGAAAAGCACCTTCCCTTTCTCGGTCTCAAATGGCAAAATTAGAACTAAGAGCTGAGCTCGTGCTCTCTGAGGTCCCCGTGCAGGTTTGGTGCGCTCTATGCTATCACCCCTGTACGCTTCAACCAGAAAACGTCAAACACAATTTTTTTAGGAAGAGTCTGTTGAACACATACATTTCCAGGGCTCCCTGCCTGCCTGCGGATCGCAGGTGTGAGAGTCACGCTTGCCTGTGACAAAAACACCAATGTGCTAACAGTTCACTGGCAAACTCAGACCCCAGCTTCATTTGTGTGGCTCCGTGGTGCCAGCGCCCCTCTCTGGGGAGGTCAAGAGCACAGGGGCAGCCACGTTGAAAGAGAGGACAGCATCCTAGCCCGTTCGTCTTCAAACCTAAACACAGCCGGCCCACTGCCCGGGAAGGTCTCCCTGGGGCCAAGTGTGGGGACAGAGAGAGGGCAGGGGCTGTGCTCCGACGCCCCACCACCACGGCCCCTTCCTGTCCCTCTCCCGGTGTCCTTGAGGACCCCGGGGCTCACCCACCGCTCACACTTGTGGAGCGTGCCTCCCCCTCGCCTCCAATGCAAGACCACGTGCGCTCTTCTGTCTAAACGCATTCTCAGCTCCCTTGTCCTCCAGATGTCCTGGGAACCCCCAGGGCGGGCCCCCACACACCTGCTCTCTTCATGCGCTGCCCATGCTTCCCCTGACTCCTGGTCCCCGTGTGGGACCCTCGCTCAGCTCATGCCCCGTTTCGCCCTGCTGTGGCCTGCCCTTGGTTGCCCCCCCAACCCGTCCATCCGTCCATCCGTGGTCTCAGCCAGCAACCCCCTGCGACGCACTCTCGGCTTCTCAAGCCGCTCAGGCCATGCGCTGTGGAGACCCTCCAGCACCTGCCAGGTCTCCCTGCACCCACGGCCCAGCGTCACCTGGAAGCCATCCTGCCGAACCGGGACGGCCTTGCTCCCGCCGAGCTTGCCTCCGGGTTGAGGATCTAGGTTCCCAGGACACGGTTTGCCGGCTTTCCCGCGCTGCTTCCCGCCTGCTCCACGGGGGCGCCTCGGGCTTTCCTTGCAGCCAGTCCCCAGAATCTGCTGACCGTGGCTCCGTGGCTCCTGCCCCTGCATCATCCCCATGGGGTCAACCTCTGAGTCCTCCTGTCCTGCCAGCAAGGTTATCTTTCTAGAGTGTAAACCTGACCTTTCCACTCCTAAACCTAAATATTCGGAGGGTCCGCCAATTCCCGCGGTGTGGATTTTAAACTCGGTTTTGAAATACGTTAAAATGAAATAGGGGGCTCCTGGGTGGCTCAGCCAGTTAAACATCTGAGTCTTGATTCCGGCTCAGGTTGTGATCTCACAGTTCATGGGCTTGAACCTGAGCTCTGGGCTGACAGTGCAAAGTCTGCTTGGGATTCTCTCTCTCCCTTTCTCTCTCTGCCCCTGCCCTGCTCCCGATTTTTCTCTCTCCAAATAAATAACTTAAAAAAATATTTCAAATACCTTGTGTAATGCTGAACTGCACAGAGGCGTATAAACACTAACACCTGCCCACTCCTCACCCCGCTTGCCCCGACATCACAGGTGGAGGTGTCTTCACAGCTACTACGTTGCACAACTCCAGGGCACGCACACAGGGGCTGTGCCACTACCTGCCCCCAGGCTCCCCTCCACCAAGTCACCCCCAGAGACGGAGCCGGGGGGTGTGTGTCGGCCCGCACGCTCCTCTCCACGGGGCCGCTCCCCCTACACTGCTGAGCTGCATGGAGTATCGCTTTGCCTCCTCTTTGCAGGCGGCATCGTGCCGCGTATACTTGGGCATCTGCTTCCTCTCTCCATGTTGTGATGGCAGACGTATTGTCTTGACTTTCCCTGCTGCAAACAGTTCCATTGTACGACGACACTGCAATTTTCTTATCCCTTCTGTCGATGAAAGTTAGGCTAATTTTAGTTTTTTCTTTGCTACTATAGATAGTATTGCCCCAAACATCGTTAAAGTGCATCTCCCTGTGGATACAAATACCCCGGGCCGTAGGCATGGACTTGCTGGGGTTCAGCGTGATTTTCCAACGTGACCACAAGAATTTATGTTCTTATCAGCGGTGTCTGAAAATGTCTGGTGTGCTGTGTCCTCATCACCATCTAGTATTTACCAGACTTCTCAGCTTTTGCGGACCAGTGAGGTTGTGAGTTTTCTTCATTTCTAGTGAGGCGGAACCTCTCACTTGTTTTTCTCTTTGATGATTTGCCTGGGGTTTTTTTTGTTTGTTTGTTTGTTTTTTGCTTTGGTTTGGCTTTTGCCTATTTTAAAAATTCAGTTGTATGCATTTTCATTGATCTATTGTAATTCTTTGTATATTCTGAATACTAATAGTTTATATGACAAATATGCGTATTTTATCAGATAGATACTATCTTATCAAAGAAAACCAAGTTTCAATTTGATCATAATTTCACATATCAGCCTTTTTCTCATCCCAAGGAGATTTCAAGTTTTTCCATCAGGACATTCATGATCCTTTCTAACTCACCTCAAGAGCCCTTCCCGGCTTCCTAAGCCCATGTGTCCACCCGCCACCCATGTCCCCCACATTCGTGACGCTCAAGGCCTCCCAGGCTTCCTTCCATCAGATCCAGCTTTCTCCCTGCCCCTCCCCCCCACCATGGGGCGTCCTGGCCATCCCTTTGGTAATAGCTCGTGTTGGTTACCTGAGCGTCTGTTTTCCCTACTAGATTTGGGGATTTTAACCCCTTTGCTCAGGTAGGGGGATTTGTAGGAGGTGGCAAGGCTGTTCAGACTCAGGATCAACATGGGTGGGGGGCGGTGGTCTGAGTGCGGATGCACCCCCATCAGGGCGGGAAACCCAAGAGCAAAACCAGGTCTCCGAGTGCTGGAGAGTCCAGAAGCACACTGCAGACTGTTCATCATCACCTCCAGGGCCAGGGTGCAGGAGGGAGCGCAAGGGGAATCTCAGGGAGCCACAGGGAAAGAAACCTGGGCGGGGGAGGGGGAAGGCACAGGGCGGCAAGTGGACAAGGGGTGCCCAGGTGCAGTTAAGAGCTCACAGGCGGGACTGCACTCCCTTCACCTTAAGTGTATGTGGTGGGGGGAGGGGGATCCGCCCCAGAGCAGCCTCACCCCTTCACCCAGCACACTGTGCAATCACCATGGCTGATGCCGGTCAGCGCCCCTTTCTGCATGCCCTGGCCCGGGTGGGCAATGCTTATCCAGAAGAGCAGGGCTGGGGTCCTCCCCCACCCACCTTCTCGTCATAAGATCCAGGGATGATGGTTTACACGCAGAAAGGGGAAAAGGGAAAGACAGGAACGGAATTGAGAAAATGAATTAGAAATTGGGTAGAGGGAGGGAGGAGAGAGGGGGTGGAGGGATGGGGAGGCAGGAAGGGGAGAGGGGGTGAGGGGAAGGATAGGGGGAAGGGAAGGGGGGGACTGAGGAGGGTGAGATGAGGGAGCGCCACCTGGTGGCCAGCCATGCCACCGTCACTTTCTCAGGACTGGAGCCATTTATTACAGGGGCCTGAGCTCCAGTGCTGGAACCGTGTTTGGCACATACTGGCTGCTTAAAATAACAACAGGTACCAACAACTTGGAAGGTTTTTTTTACTAAATAGATTCTTTCTACAGCTTTAGATTTACAGAAAAGTTGAGCAGCTGGTACAGAGCTCAGGTACGCCCTCCCGTCATCACAGGTCTCTCCTGCTAACAGCATCTTGCATTAGTTGGTACGTCTGTTACAGTGAAGGAACCAATATCGATACATTGCACACCTTACATTAAGGCTCACTCTTGGTCTTGGACACTCATTCTGCGGGTTTGGACGAACGCATGTCACGTACCCACCATTACGGGGTAGAGAACGGTGTCAACGCCCTCAAATTTCTCTGTGCCTCACCCATGCGCCCCTCCGCCTTCCCCACCCTGGATCGCCTGGCAGCCACACATGGTCATTTACTGTCTCCATAGTTCTGCCTCTTCCAGGAGTCACAGCACGTGGCCTTTTCGGACCGGCTTCTTTCACTTAGTGACACGCATCTCAGCTTCTTCCATGGGTTGCCGTGGCTTGAGAGCTCACTTCTTGTTAGTGCTGCACGACATCCCATTGTCTGCAGGGCCCACGGTTTATCTATCCATCACCTGCGAAGGACACTGATCACTTACAGGTTTTGGCGATTATGAATAAACCTGCTCTGAACACCTGAGTGCGGGATTTTTCGTGGACATTATCTTCAAAACCTTTGGGTAGACACGAAAGAGCACGACTGCTGGGTCGTATGTATGGGAGGCGTGTCCCGCCAAACCGTCGTGGGCAGTGGCCGCCCGCAGTGGGCGCTGAGCACGCGCTCCTGGGCTCCGCACCCGCCAGCACGTGGGGTCGCGAGAGCTCCAGGCTCGGGCCTTTCTAACGGGCACGTGGTGGTGTCTCCCTCTTTTCAATTTGCATTTCCCTGACGACACATGACATACGGCATCTTTCCATGAGCTTACTTCCCATCTGTACGTCTTCTTTGATGAACTATTTGTTCAGGTCTTTGCCCATTTTTTAATTTGGATTGTTTGCCTGTGGTTGAATTTTAACTTTGTATATTTTGGGTACCAGTTCTTTATCAAATACGTTTTGCAATATATTTTAATATAAATGAAAGAAACGCACAGATGCTTCACTCAAACATATTTGTTGGGCTGTCACTTAAAATCATCTCCTTTGCCATCTGTGGTATATGTACAACATTTGGGGAAGTATTACCTAAATCTTCTGATTAAGGGGAAACGGCAATAACAGATACATTTCTGCGTGCCTATAATTAAAGCAAAATAACCAGAATAGTGTCCGTGGAGGCTCACTTCCCACAGGTTGCAGCCCTGATCAGACATCTGTTTCAAAACCAGGGGACTATTCTGACCCATGGTGCCTGAGGCGTAACATACACAACGTCTGTTCCATACGACGTGGCTTGGGGATGCACCGACATGCAGATTTAAATTTGTTTCACAATGTTTGATACCTGTTTTAGTCTCTTCAGACTCCTATAATAAAGTAGCACAGTCCGAGTGGCTTATGCACCACAGAAACTGATTGCTCACCATTCTGGAGGCTGGAAGTCCAAGATCAAGGAGCCGGCATGATCGGGTTCTGATGAGAGCTCTCCTCCGAGGCGCAGACACGGTCTTCTCGCTGTGTCCCCTCGTGGTGGAAGGGGCCAGAGAGCTGTCTGGGGTCTCTTTTCTAAAGCACCGATGCCATTCATGAGGGTTCCACCTTCATGACCTAATCACCCCAAAGGCCCCAGCTCCTAACACCATCACCCTGGGGGCTGGGTTTCCACACATAAATTGGGGAGGGCGGGGTGACACAAACATTCACTCCATGACAATACCTTCACACAACAGCTGCTCTCACAGAGGTAGGTCTTCGTAGTAGAATCGTTTTAGACATGATGCCTATACCGAAGGGGAGTTGTTGTTTTTTTTTTTTGAAAAAAAATTAAAAAAAAAAAATTTTTTTTTTAACGTTTATTTATTTTTGAGACAGAGAGAGACAGAGCATGAACAGGGGAGGGGCAGAGAGAGAGGGAGACACAGAATCTGAAATAGGCTCCAGGCTCTTAGCAGTCAGCACAGAGGCTGACGCGGGGCTCGAACTCACGGACTGCGAGATCATGACCTGAGCCGAAGTTGGATGCGTAACCGACCGAGCCACCCAGGCGCCCCGAAAAAAAATTTTTTAATGTTTATTTATTTTGAGAAAGAGGGAGGGAGATCAAACAGGGGAGGGCAGAGAGACAGAATCCCAAGCAGGCTCTGTGCCCGATGTGGGGCTCAAACCCACGAACCTGGAGATCATGACCTGAGCTGAAATCAAGAGTCAGACGCTCAATCGACCAAGCCACCCAGGCACCCCTACCAAAGAAAGGTGAGTTTTAGCTTGAAATGATGTACAGCAAACGCCATGTAACTTTCTGTTGCATTCCAGATCTCTCCAAGAGATATTCTGAATAAGGACACCACAGAAAGAGAATGGAGAGAAAGCAGGAGGCAAGTTCTGACGGCGAACCATCATGCACGATGTGTTAGGTCTCTTAACTTCTCGGAGGCTCAGTTTCTTAACCTAAAGTAAGCGATGGCTAATGTTCTCTCTAAATCTGACACTTTTATGATTCAATGATTTTTGGAGCTCACCTTTAAGACACAGGAAATTGCTACATAAAAAACTGCAGAAGTGGCAGGGCTTGTGTGACATTTAGCCACAAGAGGAAGGAAACGCAGCTTGCATTTTACCCCAGCTGAGACCTGAAACCAACAGCACAGTTGTAGCAGAAAATCCCAGGCCCACCTGAGCTCGTCGTGACGAGTGCGTGATGAACACCACGTGCGTGGAGCCACACGCGTAGCAACGGAAGTACAGATAAAACCTCCAAAGGCAATTTCAGTCTAAAATGAAACGACTGCCATCATTCCAGGACGACGAACACCAACGGCCCAAGCCTGAGCAGACAGCCCAAGGCTGATCTCAGGAGCCGGACCCACCAGCCCTGGGCACCGGGGGAGCCGATGGGCTGAAGAGTCCCCCTGACCTTGTGTCTTGTCTGTGGAACAAGGGGGGTGTTCGTGCCTCCCTCCGAGGTCGTCGCGAATTGTAAACGGCGTGTGCAGAGTACCCGCAGCGGCGCAGCGGCCTTCGGTAGAGGCCAGCCTCTGCCGCGCAGCCACGCCCACTTTCTAGCACCGGGCCCTGTGGCACCACGCTGGCCTGGCCGCGGCGCTGACTTCCTGGGCCTTTCCCCCCTCCTCCAGAGGCGCGTGCTCTCAGCTCTCCAGATGCCCGCACCCGGTCGGTGACTGACGATTTCCCCGGAGCAAAAGGAGAAAGTCAGAAAATTAGGTGAGGCACGGGATATTTCATAGTGGTTGAAATTTCAATTAGGACCCGAAACGGATACGGACAGAACTGCTCTCAATCCATGAAGCACGAAGGAACTCCTTCTCACTCCCTCACTTTCTATATGATGAGGATGCTGGTAGCAGAGGGGCCTTCACCTGCTTCGACCCAAAGCAGGGCTGTGACAAAGGCTTATGTGCAGGTGCTGTATTTGGGAGTGACTCCAGGGAACAGAACGAGAGAAAGAAGGTCAGTGCAACGTATTCTCTAGTTGTGGCCGCCACGGACCCTCTGGGGGCCTCCTGAGGAGCATTATGGGATGTATCCCAGGCCCACCTGCCCGGCTGACAGAAAGAGAGGTCAGGGGGCCGTGGCCACCCTTATACTCCTGGGTGGCTCTTGACCAAGTAGAGCTTGGCATAAACTGTGCCTTGACACAGACACAGCACGGTTCTTTTGCTGAGCACGGTCGTCTGACATGGGCCTGCGAGCCCAGAAATAGAAGTAAAATCCCCCAACAACAACAAAAGGGGGCCCCGAGCGTCTAGCAGCCGCTGGCCTAACGCTCGGGTTTCCCACGCTAGGAAAGCTGCATTATTTCCCTGCCCCGGCAATCACATGGAAGACGAGAGGGGGCAGGGCGGGCAGGCCCAGGCACCGACTGCAGACAGGTGACAAGGCAGCTGAAGAAGGCGGCAGGGACGTGATGACTCAGGGGCCTCCGGGGCCGCTCTGTGCTTCAGAAACAGCGCCAGGGAGAGACTGGCCAACGCTGGCTCAGCGCTCAGGACGCACTGCGTATGTGCCCACGGGCTCGGCCACTTCCTAGGTCTGTGTGCTAGCGGGCAGCCTGCGTGGCCACGCTGAGACCCTGTTTGTTCAGTGGGAAATCGAGGGCGGGTATCTGGATTCATGCAATCAGGGTAACTAACCGATCACTTGTGGGAGACACTCACAAGGTCTACACCATAGAAAGCAGACAATACTTGTGTGCTCCCACCCATCTCAGCAAGCTGTGGCCTGCAGGCACCCGTCCTGGTTCCACACCATCCTAGAAGCCCACGTGTCCCTGAGTCACCACCGGGCTGGGACCAGGTAAGCCCGAGACACCCCCTCCCCCCCACCCCGCCCTCCACAGGGGCCTCCCCTCGGCTCTGACAGGCCGGGGAGTCCGGGACACATACAGGGGCTGCAGATTCTCTGACTGTGCTCCATGGACACGGGGAGCGTGCGGGGGGGGGGGGGGGGTGCGGCGGCAGCCAAGGAGAGTCTGGGTCTGAACCACGGGAACGACGCACACCTTGCTCTGGGATTCCTCCTTGGCGGTGTTCCCACCCCGCACTCCAGCCTCGCAGTACGCTGGCGTCGGGTGGAGAACAGACAGGAAAGAACCAAGTAGGATCACGTAGGCACATCAGAAATAAAGATCTGTGTGAATAGGGTGGCGTTTCTGTTCACGGCTGCGCTGGAGAGAAGCGTCCGTCCGACTTTGGCTCAGGTCACGATCTCACGGTTTGTGGGTTTGAGCCCCGTGTCGTCTCGGGCTCTGTGCTGACAGCTCAGGGCTTGGGGCCTGCTTCAGATTCTGTGTCTCCCTCTCTTTCTCTCCCCTCCCCTGCTTGCACGCTCTGTCTCTCAAAAATAGACATTAAAAAAAATTTTTTTAATGTCATCTCAAACATGTCATGTAAACGGGATCATCGATCTCCAGGAACCACCAGAAGCTGACGGAGACAAGGAAGGATCCTTCCCCTAGAGCTCAGTCCTGCCTTGACTTCAGACTCCTGGCCCCCAGACTGAGGGAACAGGTCCCCGTATGGCAGCCCCAGAGAACAAACACAACAGACAGAAACTGCAAACGCGCACCCGCAGATGTACATGGGAATGTCGTAGTCATTCTTGAACAGTGGCTCTGCTCCTGGGAGAAAAAACCAGGAGACATTTCACAGAGCCATCGAGAGGAACGTGATCAGTATATTATGATATAAGCAGAAAACACAAACAGTCCAAGTGGAGAAATTACAGGAACATACAACAGCATGTAAAGTAAGTTTCAAAGACGACATAGCACACACCACTATTTTGCAAAGTTAAAAATCAACTAGAAATCTACCTTCTGGAATATATGCACACATGTAACATGACGTGATGCACACAAGGGAGAGAAGAGCCCAGGGTCCCCTCAGCCAGGACGAGCGGGCACGTGGGGGCTAACACAGTTATTGGCGAGTATCTGGCCTTTGCACTGTGCCTTGTGCTCATGGGCACTTACCTCGTTGCTACAAAGACGCAAACTTATAAAAACGCGCACGCACAGGCTAACCGTGGCGATTTTTCATGAACCCAGGATACTGATGATTTCAACTTGGTGCGCACGGATCCAGTAAGAAAAAATGAACGTGGCCAAGTCCTCTCACTGTGGGAGGAAGGGGGGAGCCAGAACAGCCAGCAGTCTCTGCCATGTCCCTGTCACCCAATACTTGGGTTATTTCTGCCTTCATCTCGTGGAGCGCATGCTGCTGGGGTGACGCCGCGTACTCACCCCCGCGTCCCCCTCAGGGTCGACTACGTGCACAGACGTGACGGAGTTGGAGCCAAGCCCGTCTGAACAGCGCCGCCCACTCGTGTTCCCGCCAGGAGCACACGCGGGCCGCTTCCCAGACCTTCAGTAGCTGGGCGTTACGGTGTAGGGGAAGCCTGCTGTCTGTAGAGCCCGCCAAGGTGCAGAACACAACACCGTTTTGCACGTTTCTTTAGCAGTTCGTGAATCAGGGTATTTTCCATTCGTTCACCGGCCTTTTCAACTCTTTTGCGAATACTTGTTCAGATCTTAATCTACTTTTCTTTTGGAACAGAGTTATTGGGCTGCCTTTTTCCTTAGCGGTCTGTAAGAGTATTTTATGTACTGATCACCAAAAACACTGCTGTAGATACTAATTAGCAATTCATTCGAACTTCATTGCCTCCCACGGGTAAACTGGGTACAACATCTCTAACCTGCGAAGATGCTGGACCCCGCTTCCTCTATTCACTGCTGGTCCAGAAACACTCGTGTGTCTCCGGCATGCTCCCAGGGCAGCAGGGCACACACGGGGGGCGGGGGGGGGGTTGGGGACAGGAGCCTCTGGACGAGTGTCTCCTCTCGCTCCACCCTGCTCCTCGCCCATCTTCTCCACCGTACAAAGAGCATGAAGACTTCTGCAGGGATCAACAAGCCACGCATTATGCTTTAAGAATTATTTGACATTTCAATTGCCCTCAAGTGTGAATGAGCTCTATTGTGCACAGGGTCAAATTCGTCACGAGCTCTCAGGCTGTCCTGGTTAGAAGCCTGTTCTCCCTTTTCGTCTACATATCACAAGCAGTTTCCTCTTGGAGTCTGAAGACAACGGTCCAGTGTTACACCCAGAAAAAACCTATTTGTGCACAGTGCCCACATGGATGAATCACTCACCCTCCTTAAGTCAGACTCTGTGCAGATGTAACGATCCCCCAGAGATGTCCTTCCCGAACTGTTTCCCTGCAGTCCCCGTTAATAATCAGCGGGAGGCCCGGTGCCGCAGAGGAAATGGGTGGACACGTGCAGCACAAAACAGAGCAGGAGAGAAAGGAAAAGTTCAGAAGCACAGGTGAAAATCTCTCACCCTCTGTGGGTCAGCAGGTGACGCTTTAGAAGAGAGAGCCATATATTTTCATGTCTTCCCAAATCACTTCGAAACATCCTATGCGAGAGACACTTGGTTAAATCATTTGTTATTTTTCAAGTAAAACCAAGGTATGTTTGTAACCAGGGGAGGGATTCCCAACTATTGGTGCGATGAAGGTGGGGACCTCGCCCCTAACGTGCCCTGCGACGAAGCCTGTGCGCAGGCTGCACGGGACGTGACCGCCTGCCGGTTGTGCCTCCCACCCTGTTGGTGTCCAAATGCACTCTTCATCTCACCTTCTTGTTTCCACCAACTCATGCAGCAAGAGTAAAGAAGGGTTGTCTGCATGACGCTAACACAGCCCTGAGTGTTCAGAGCTCTCCGGGGCAGACACCGAGATGCTGGCAGGGGGTGGTGGGAGGGGCTCCATCCGGGGCATCCCCCGACAAGGGCAGGGGGACACAGGGGACACAGCGAGGAGCAGTTTTCCAGAACTCTCCAAATCCACCCCCCAACGGCAAGCCAAGGGCAGAGCAGTCCAGCCAGGGTTCCCTGGCCGTATCTGCTCCGCCCGGAACACACCGGAGGAACTAGGCTCCGGCCGTGACCCAAGGTCCCCAGCCTCACCCACTTGCCTCTCTCCAATTTATAGGACGCACTGACCTTCCAGACGTACTTCTGAGGAATGCCTGGCTCTCTGCTGCCGCTACAAAGGTCACATGTCCTGGCACCCACGCGCCTCAGTACCTGCCCAGTCCCAGATGCATCTGTATATTTGCTCTTATCCTCTAAGCAAGGTTTCGCAGGCGCGCAGAGGACCAGAAACTGGCAGTGCGCCACGATCACTTCACTGACCTGCAGCATCTTCCCCAGCGGGGTCCTGGCACTTGCCTGTTTCTTCCTTCTTTTGTAAGACCCCCGGGTTCTGGGCGCGGCATCCGTCAGGGGGCTCAGAGTAAACGCCTGCTCCTCTGGCTTCCGGGTCTGCCAGCGTGTGGCAGTGCTGTTAACACGTGTGCCATGGGGATACTCTGCCCCGTGTCCGCAGATTCAGGCAGAGCTCACGTCCCCCTAAAACCTCAGACTCAGCCACCCCGTGTGCAGCCAGTGCCCGTCACCAGACCCTGCGGTGGCCTGTTCTATTTTGCCTGCGCCCTACATGATATGCCTCCCACTGGACCCTGTCCCTGTGCTGGTGGGGGGTCCGTGAGTGGCAGAAGGGCCGTGGGCCCATGTGTGTTTGATACACGGACGCCAGGACAACGGGGGGACTTCTGCACGGGTGGCCCCTGGTGATGCTGCATCATCACAGGACACAGGACAGAGGGGCATTTGTTACAGGGATGCTCATCGGCCCCTAGGAACTGCAGACGGAGATGAAGGAGAAAATACACCTGTCACTTCCTTTGGCTGTTAGCAGCATCGACTGATGGGCGGATCATACACAATTTAGAACCAACTGGAAAGAAATTAGGTATCTTTCACGAATTCTTAACTCTGAAAATCAATTCCACCTATTTCCTGGTACCTAAGGCTTGAGGGCGGGTCCACACTTACTCAGCTCAGAGCCGTCAGAGAGGCGGGGGTCGGGAGAGAGCCCGGCTCCCGCTCTCGCTGGGAACCTGTGCCCTCCCCTGGCCAGCTGTGGTCTGTTCGCTCATTCACCCCTGCACACGTTTACCGAGTGCCTCCTGGCGCCCACAGGGCTCCAGACGCTGGGCTACATCGGCGAGCAAGCGGGCAGGACCCTGCCGCCCAGCCGCTTTCCTTCTGTGGGGGGAGACGGAGCAGAAGCGAGACTGAGCGCGGACAAGGGAGCAAGGAGAGCCGGGAGCCTCCTGAAGCCACCCTGCTCAGAGGCGCTCCCCGCGGCTGCCCGGCCCCGTGCGGCCTGGAGGAGTTACGGTACGGGGCCCGCGAAGGGCTGGGCTCAGGGCAGACAGACACAGGCACTTTGCGGGTATTTGGGGCGGAGGGCGGTAGGGCTCACAGGACGTGGTGATGGACCGAGTGCAGGGGGAGGGAGGGGGGGCCGGCGGCGTGACGAACGTTGAAATCTGACATCACACTGGTGTGTCCGTGAAAGCGAAGTGGGAACATCCCTGGAGCTCACACGGCTTGGCCCGTGACGGTGTTGTCTCTCCTACAACAGAAGTCTGCTCTTTTTCACAGAAAATAACTTCAGTGAACAGGTCACAACGAGGTCCCGCAGACAGCGAGCACCCCAATTACAGAACTTCAGAGTCGCCAAGGGCCGTGGAGATGTTCTGCCCCCCTCCTCCTGCTGTAGATGAGGCAACAGATCCAGGGCAGGTGGCTGTCCCAGGACACGCGGCCGCTCAAGGGACAGGCTGACGAGCCGTGACCCGCCCCTCCGCTTAGGTCTCCGGTGGGTGCTAGGGGGTGTCAATCCGCACCACTCCAGTCCGCCCTCGCTCTGCCTCCTTCACCTTCGCCCCTGGGGGAAGCGGACACTTCTCGGTCCCCTGCCTCCGACCGCGACACCTGCACCTGCAGCCCCATCAGAGGTGACCCGACTCCCTGCCCACCGCACCTGGGCTCGGACGCCAGCTCCATCACTTCCCGGGGTGACCCTGAGCGAGCCGCTAACGTTGTGTTTTCCGTGATCCCATCCGAGAGACAGGAGGGGGTGAGGGTCCGGACTGGGGATTAAACGAGCTCGTCCCAGCCTTAACCCTTGTCCTTCCCACAACAGCCCAAACCCCCAGGTCCAGCCGGACTCCCCAGCTCACACCCGAGGAACGGCGGGAGTGGTGGCAGACCCTCCTCCCCCGCTCTCCTCGTTCTCGCTCGGGCACCTCACGCCGTGAAGGGCATCAGGGCCCGGGTGCCCGCCTGCGACATTCCTCCACAGTCCGTGTCCAGACGCAGTACAATCTTAAGTCAGTTTAACTAGGAGTCAGGTAACGGAGCTCTGTACAAGGGAAAAACAGCAACGGGGTAGGCACGCAAACATGCCCGTGTATGTGTGCACATGTGTGCGTGTGCTCGTGTGTGCGTGCGCCCGTGGGGCGGTGAAAGACGGGACGTGGGGGGGTGTGATGCGATGCTTTTGGGAAACGCCACTATTTTCTCTTTCCCTAAAGGGCAGCATTTTAAGAATCAAAAAAATGGAGGAGGAAACAATGAAAGAAATAACACCATTAAAGTCCCCCAAATTGAAGGCCATGAGGTCCAGATTGACAGAACCCAACAAATGAGTTACATCAAGGACATCACCATGCAATTTAAGAACGGTGGTGATGAAGGCAGGATCCAGGATTTCCCGAGAGGAAAGAGAAAGGAAAAAAACACGAGTCACTTTTTAAAAGTTCGGAAATCAAGATGGCGTTGAATTTCCCCAAGACAAAAATGGACCGATGTCCTCAAAATTCTGAAGAGAAACCATTCACATCTAGCGTTGGATCTCTGAGGGAACTGTTGTTAGGCACAACAAAGACACGTTTGAACACGCCAGGCTCCTGGTGACTTCGTCTCCCAAAGATCTTCTCCGGCAAAATGGAAGAATAAACAGTCAAAATTATGGGAAGAAGAAAGAAAAACTAATTGCGAAAAGGGACGATGTTAAGAAATAGTGGGATAAATATCAGAAGCAACGGCTGACACACTTTTCTCACACACAAACTCACTCTCGTATACACACATTCTCACACATGCATTCTGACATTCACTGACACGTGTTCTCTCTCACTCACAACCTCACAACCACTGACTCACCCACCCTCCCACATACACTCTCACACTCATTCTCACACACAATCCCTTACACGATTCTCTCACACATTTGTTCACATACACTCTCATACACGTTCTCTCACACCTTTTACGCACATCTCCTTACAGACTCACACGTTTTCACGCTCTCACACACATTTGCTCTCACGCACAATTCTGACCACTCTCGCACATACACACCTGTCCACACATACTCTCTCTCACATTCTTGTGCTTTCACACGCACTCTAACAACTTTCCCTCAAATACACTCTGACACACATTTTCTCACATTTTCACGTTCTCTTCGATAATCACACACACGCACCCTCACACAATATTCTCACATCCTCACACTTATACTCACATACTCTTTCACACGTTCTCTCATGTATTTCAACACACTTACACTTAATTCTCACATTCACAACTCCTACAAGCATTTTCACACAGGCCACCACACACCTTCTGGCACACACTCTCCAATTCTTTCACACGCACCCTCTTACACATATTCTCTCACAACTCTCCTACATTCTCATTCACTTTTGCACACACAACCCCACTCACAACCTATTTCACACACATTACCACACACTCTCTCAAACACATAGCATCTCACATTTTCTCATACTCTCAAATACATACTCTTACATAATTCTCACAATTCTCTCACATTCAACACACAATTGTCTCACGCATATTCTCTCACATGCACAATACACATCATGTCACACACACACCATCAGTCTCTCATACACACTTTCTCAGAAATATTTTCACCCATCCTCACATATATGCTATCGCACATATATATTCTCTTCTACTCTCATGGTCTCTCACACAGTCTCACAATTCCCTTTCACGCAGATGCTCTCACATGCATTTTCAGTCACACACAGTCTCTCATATATTCTATCACACACACATTCTCTCTCACATTCTTACATTTTTTGCATTCTCTTTTACACACATTCTCACACATTTAATTTCACACACGTTCTCTAACAAACTCTCACATTTTTGCACACACATTCTCACATTCTTTTCCATTCTTGCACACACACTCACAACCTCACACTCACCTTTTCACATACGTTACCACACTCAGTCTCTCACACATTTTCTCACATCCACATTATCTCACACACATGCACACAAAGGATCTCACATTTTTTCACATTCTTACAAACTCTTACATAATCCTCTCTCTCCCACATTCAACACATAATTCTGTCTCACACGCATTCTCCCACAGGCCCTCTCACAATCACTCTCTCACACGCACAATACACATCATCTCTCCCGCACACACCCTCAGTCTCTCATACACACATTTTGTCACATATTTCCACTTACACACCCTCTCAGATACACGCCATCGCACACACACATTCTCTTATACAACTTTCATTCTCTCCCCCACTCTCACAATTCCATTTTGCACAGTTCTCACACACTTTCACACCCTCTCACATACCTACATGTGTACATACTCTTTCATACACAGTCTCTCACACATTTAATTTCACACACATTTTCTAACAGACTCTCACGTTCTCTCTCTCTCTCTCTCTCACACACACACACACACACACACACACACGAACTCTCTCTCACACATACATTCTTTCTCTTTCATCTTATCCCAGATTCTCCTCTACCTGCAATTTTAGGGCTACCACAGCTCTTCAGTTCAATGTGACATTTCCTGGCACATACTCAAGTAAAAGAGACTGCCCCAAAGCCAGGCCATGAAGACTACATTTGGTCCTTCTTGGGCCAGGGGCCCGGTCCTGACCCAATCACCTGCCATCTGAGAGTCGTGGTTAATTTTCAGAAACAGGGGTCCGTGAGCGAGGAGGCTGAGAAAAAAAGGTTGCCGAGAAACGAGCAGACTCTACCATAAAGCTGCACGCTGTCGTCACCGAACACGTACTGGAGCCCTGATGACGTGTGAGACACGCGATGGGACCTGCGCACACTCTGCTCTATCCTCAAGAGACGGACAGTCTGTTTGGCAAGACACAGAATAGGACAATTCAAAAATTCAAAAAACAAGGTAGCAAAAATTTCAGTTTGGGCTTAACAAGAGTCCTAGAGGTGGGCGGTGGGGACGGTTGCACGTTAACGTGAATGGGATGCCCCGAAATATACACTTGAAAGCGGTTGCCATGATAACTTCCGTGTATATCTCACCATCATGGTCATCATCACCAACAACACAGCTACAAAAACGTGAGTGGGTGCCGCGGCCAAAAGCACCACTGGCGTTTCGAGGCCGAAGTGACCAGCCAGGGTTTAGACGGGGCCGGCCTCTTGCTCCATTGCCAGTATGACAATTCACACCTGGCCTGTTTTCTGAGATGCTGAGAGTCACGTCCAGAAAAGAGAACATGTGAAGATACCGCGTGCAGCAGAAGACCCGCGCCTCACGCCGTGAAGCTCCTAGAAACTGAATGCAGCTGTCAGCACCGTGTGGTCCTTCAAGGCATCAGCAGTTGGCTCAGCTCCTGCTATGCCAAGCCCAACTCACCTCATCAGGCTGGGTCACGACTGGGGGGCCCCGACCAAGGCAGAGCCCTGGAGCGCCTTTCCTGTCACGAGTGGTTTCTAGAGCAGTTTCTAGAAGGTCTCTTGTTGCTGCCAGCCTGACCCTGGCCAGCCTGCAGCTCCTCCCGGGCCCTGCCAGCACCAGCTGTAGGCCGCCAGAGCCCTGCTAGGTCATCCAGACCCTGGACACCGAGGCTGCCTAGGGTTTCCGGCCAGTACTCTGGGTCCCTTATGCGGAGAGCCCTTGCTGCGTGCAGACAGCACCTCACGGTCCCCTCCTCCACAGAAGACTTCTAGCGGCAGGGAGAAGAGGGACCCTGTATAGAAGCAGCCCCTCACCACCCCCACCCCGGAAGAGGGCAAAGGGCAAAGAAAGAAATAGCTGGGGACACTAGTAAAATCTCATCGGGTCCACACCTTTGACCATCATTCCCTAATCTCCTCTGACAGACAGACAGGATTCCGTTTCCTTGATCACGGAAGTAAAGATACTTGCCCCCCTCCACCACCACAGCACAAGGCACGCCCCAAGGGGACCTGGGGGTGTGTTTCACACGCTGCGTAGTCAAGTCGATGGCTCTCTCTCACCGCAAGGCGCCCTCTGGAGTAACAGTCGACAATTACCACTAAATGCGATGCTTCAAGATGGAAAACATTTCTTTTCACAGGAATGCCTAAAATCTACCTCAAGGGCAAGAAGAAAGAAATAAAAGACAAGATCATACCAGAACTTCAGAAGTACTTAGAGCAGAGCTTTTCTGGAGTCAAGGTAGAGCCGCATCCTATCGAGACTGACGGCTTCATTTTGAGGAATACGAAGCAAGAAACCAGGCCGGAAACGAAGCAAGAGATTCTAATTCACCTCCTTTCACGTGAAACACCTTATTCCACAAAGCACAACAGTTACAGTAAATCCACATCACCTCTGGCAGGAGCGCTGCTGGGAAATCTATGGAAGCTGCCCCGGCAATTTCCAGATAAACTCTCGTTAAAAATCTCGATCGGTCCACGATTAAAACGGGCCGCTCAGGAAAATCTGGCATAGGGCCTTCTGGAGGATTTAAAGGGCTGCGCAGAAGACATTCTTTTGATTCCACAGCTTTAAAAAGTAGGATTAGAACATTTCTATCATTTCCGTTGCGCCTTCCTCTTACAAAACTATCTTAGAACTGAAAACTTACAGGACGTTTTCTGAAATTAAGGACGCTTTTGTGGGGATTTTTAAGTGGCCGTCACAACGGGTACGGTTAGTAGTGCACCAGAAAGATTCCCGAGTCTGTGGGCTGGACAGACCTGCCTGAGCACGGGAGCGAGCAGCGCTCGCGGGACCGAGAAAGGACAGAACTTTCCTTCCGTCCTTGACTGTGGAGAAGCAACAGAGGTGATGCCACAAAACAACCCCCACGGGGTAGAAGGGCGGTCAGAGAGTGAGGTCCGCTGAGGGGCCTGGAGGACAGAGGGGCCAGCTGGACCCTCCACACTGCCCGTTCTGCTGCTCTGAAAGGTCCCTTCCACATTGCGATCTCCGTTGGGTAACCCCCTTTCGCATGGCCTTGATTTTGTTCTTGATGCTTCTCTGTATTCTCCAAATGTTCTATAACGAGAAACATCTAATTTTTAATCAGAAAAAAAAAAATCAACGAAACATGCAAGCAAACGGGAGACGTGCCAGGGGTCAACGAGCTGTCACTAGCCTGTGCTGTCACTCTCCTTTCTCAAGTGTCCCCTCTTCTTGCCTATAAAGTGACAGGAGGGTGGGAAGATCGCTGGTCCCTTTGTCCTGACCGTCTGTGGCTCCGGGTACAGCCTTCCTGTGTAGCACAGAGTGGCAGCGATTTCACCCAGATCCTAAAGTTCCCTCTGGCTTCTGGAAGGCTCCGCTCCACCTCCGCTTCTCTTAAGACCACGATACCTCGGTGTTTCACACCCAACACAACGTGCAAGTCTGCGTCCCACGCCGTTCCCAGAGAACCGACAGACTGAAAAGCCATCTGCCAAGTCATGGTGAGGTAGCAACGATGCTGATGACAGTATGACAGCCTGCCCGAGGAGACACTCGCGTTTTGAGAGGGAGGTCCGGGACATGCCCTACAGGAAGGGCCTCTAGCAGGATGCGTGCTCGCTGAGGGAGGTGCTTCCTGACCACGTGGACCGGCTGTTCTGAGCTCGAACATCACCAAGCAGGAGCCCCTCGAGGTAGACTAGCTGCGTACAGACCTCTCGCTGAGCGTGTCTTATGCTCTAAAAACGTTTTCAATCCTAATTCCAAATTAGAAAAGGGAAATGAATGGGGCGCCTGGGTGGCTCAGGCGGTTAAGCGCCCGACTTCGGCTCAGGTCATGATCTCATGGTCTGTGAGTTCGAGCCCCGTGTCGGGCTCTGTGCTGACCGCTCAGAGCCTGGAGCCTGTTTTGGATTCTGTCTCCCCCTCTCTCTCTCTGCTCCTCCCCCGTTCATGCTCTCTCTCTGTCTCAAAATTAAATAAACATTTTAAAAAAAAAGCACTTAAAAAAGAAAAGGGAAATGAAATTCTTTTATTATTTCTGAGGTTGTCACTTAATGTTCACACCAACCTAGAGAACAACATGTCACTTATTCAAAAGATTATAATGATTTACGACTCTCTTGGAACCTTCTCCCCTCGCGACTACTTGTGCCCAACCCTCCCACCTCCTAACCTCACAGGCTCATCAAGAGGCGTCCATATGTTAAGCTATTTTGAGTTGGCCCAGCCCTAGATGGGAGCCACATTAGTGACGGCATCAGTCCGAATGTCCTCAGAGGGGCCGCAGGCGGGCCACTGCTGAGCTGTGCTGCATTTAAACCTCTGGAAGAAAGCGGACCCGATTTCTGAGGGCTGCTGTGTGAGCAACAGCTACCCAACCACAAAAGGACCTTCAGGCAGGCGGCCGGGTGACGAGAGGGACCACCTGCCCCGAGGCGCCCCCTGGAAGGCAGACCGCTGGTGTCCCGGGGAACAGACTACCTGTTGGCGGAGGTCTCCACGGCGTGGGGGGGGGGGGGGGGACCATGTGGGCCACACACTTTAGCAAGCAGGGCTGTGCACTTGTTCAGGGGTTGGTTCGCATACGAACTTAAACCTTCTCCCAAATACAGAAGAGGACCGCCTGTTTAAAACTGGGAACATTTACAACAAAGTGGTATCTCCGAGTAAACTAGGTTAACAAAGGTTTCTAGTGTTCGTGCTGCCCGTGGTATTTTCAGATGGAGGAGAAATCCCATCTATGCAACCCTAAATTTTGAGTAAACTTACCACAGAGCATGATCCCACACGTGTGGTCCTGGGAGAGAGGGACATAGATGTCACGCCACGTCTGAACCCCCAGTCACAGCTCCCAACTGAGAGACGGGCCCACAGGTGCCCATGATGGACAGATGTGTCCTCACGTGTCCCCGATGCAGGGTTGTGCCCGTAAGTGCCCCTGATGGAGGACTCTGTCTGCAGGGGACCCCCCCAAGCCATCACACCCTCAGCCCACATTGCTACCGGGTCCCCTCCACCTCCGCTGGCACCAGGACCTCAGTACAGAAGGCTTGTTCACAGGACCCTTTTCGGGACCGTCTGTTACCTCTTAGGAGTTAAAACCCCCGGTCAATGTCCAGATCTGACGGGCTGAGTCCAACAAATCCCGAGAGCACTGCGCGGACGGCCTGGCTTTGCTGGGGCTCTCCCGCACCTCCGCCAGGCCAGGCGAGGCAACCCACAGACCCACGCGGGAACAGGCCCCCAGGACTGTTCACTACCAACCACAGCAACACCCTGGGAGAGCCTGCCGGCCACACCCCCCACACAGGTGCACTTCATGAAGACACAGGAGCACCGGCTCAATTCGGGTGAAAATCTGGGCCAGAAACTACCACGAAGGGGCCGCCACGCCTCTTGACTCGGAGGCCACTGTGTGGGCC
This sequence comes from Panthera tigris, assembly GCF_018350195.1. NCBI lineage: Eukaryota > Metazoa > Chordata > Mammalia > Carnivora > Felidae > Panthera > Panthera tigris. The sequence goes on along the minus strand of NC_056671.1, from coordinate 91,293,920 downwards.
AGGGCGTCACCCTCACCCAGGCAGGCTGGAGGCCCAGGACAGGCCTCCGGACAGGCCGGGGATCCGCGATTTTAATTCTGCTCTCAGATCTGTCACGGCCCAGACTCAAAGTGGCCGCAGCCACACCAGAGACCTCACCTCGAGCCGTAAACACTGTCTGCGCCACACGTCCGGGTCCGACCCGACGCTGGGCTGCCCAGCCGGGGTGCACAGAAACACTGCTGCGGACAGATCCAGGATGGGGTAACTTCCAGAAGCAGGGTTCCAGAGCACGCCAGCCACGAGGGGCCTCCTTCTGGGGTGCAGAAGCGGTCGTGT